>NW_024396366.1:5389058-5689058 GCF_016617805.1 Bactrocera tryoni | reverse complement strand
CGCATGTGCATACAAAAAGAAGCAAAAACGTTCTTATGTAGAGAGGGAGAGAACAAAGAGAAGAGAGAGCTTTGCCTCTCCCTGAGATCTTCATTGTTCATCCCCCTTCCACACACACATACAATGTGTATGTGTACAAGTGTGACTTTTGGTATTTTCAACACGCCACCTCAAAAGTTACACTTTTACAAAATTAAGGAAAAACAAAAGATAATTTTAAAACGAGTGTGTGCATATTTAAGTGGTTGTATTATTTTTCTTCTCTGGGGACTCTTTCTTTTTTTGATCCAACATTTGCTGCAAAGAATTGGGGAAACCCAGTAAAACCCAATCAGATCAATAAAAAAAAACATAAATTAACAAGATTCGTTTGTATAAACAGCAATGGTTAGACTAGAAATTATTTTAGTTTGATTATTGTTAAATATATATATATATGCCAAGAGATCCAGTTTGTCTTGGTTATCAAGGTTCAGGCTGAAGGTCCAATTAGTCCCAGTTGGTCTCGCAGTGCAGTGAATCTAGCTGTTGGTAGTGACTTCGTTAAAATATCAGCCAATTGTAAATCTGTGGAAATATACTTGACGCAGATTAGTTTGTTTTCAATTTGTTCCCTGGTAAAATGATATTTAATATCTATATGCTTAGTTCTCTTGTGGCAAGTAGGATTATTTGCTATACTAATACAACCTTGGTTGTCTTCAAAAATATCTATTGGGCCATTTACTCTTAATTTAATTTCATTTATTAATGACTTTAGCCATAATGCTTCTCTAACACCTTCAAATAAGGCCATATATTCGGCTTCGGTAGATGAAGCAGCAACTGATATTTGTTTCATAGTACTCCAGGAAATTGAAAAATTTCCAAACATTTTAAATATATATCCTGTAGTACTTCTCCTATCAGTCTCATTTCCAGCCCAATCAGAATCGACATACCCTATAAGAATATTATCTACTTGAGGATTCCTTTTGAACGATAACTTTAAGTCAACAGTTCCTTTTAGGTATCTTAAAACTCGTTTAAGACATTGCCATAATTCTTTATTATTATTATTAGTATACCGGCTTAAGATACTTATTGATGTACTCAAGTCCGGACGTGTGCACAACACTATATACACTAAACAGCCAATTAAATTCCTACATGGTGCTTCACATGATTCTTCCGCTTGCAAGTCCTCATAATTCAGTTTGTTTGGAAGAGGGGTACTAACTGGATTACAATCCTCCATTTTGAATTTCTTTAAAACATTTTTAATATATGCAGATTGACTGAGACAAATTTGATCATCTTTTCGATCAGTTTTTATTCCAAGGAAATGTCGTATTTCACATAAGTCGGTCATTTGAAACGTACTTGAAAGATAAGTTTTAAATTTAGACATACTTTCGGAATTACTGGTGGCAATTACCACATCGTCAACGTATAATAGTATATATATATTTTTACTTATATCTCCCTTATTTAAAATATATATACATCGGTCTACTTCTATGTTGAAATGCAGTCCTGCATATAACAACGTACATATACATGCAACCCTGATGTACTTAAAATGAATTAGCATTGTAACTGAATTTTATTGTATCTACATATTTTTCTCACTCTTGTTTCAACCATCAAAGAATAAACACGTAATTTTAATAAAAATCTAACAGGTTATGGGCCCAGGTCCAAATTCCTGCGGTTCAAGTGATTAAGTGAATATAAAATATGAATTCGTCTCTATTTAATATCGAAAAATTAGATGAGTCTAATTATGACTCATGGAGCATACAAGTGAAAAGTGTACTTGTGCACCAAGAGTTGTGGGCAGTAACGTCAGGAGAAGCAACGTGTCCAGAAGGAGCTGTGGATGACAAAGCGGTTGTTATCTGGAAGGCCAAGGATGAGAAGGCGACTTTGATGTTGAGCATTGCGTCGACGCAGATAGCTCATGTAAAGAATTGCAAGACGTCAAGTGAGGCATGGAATACTCTACGTGAGATTCATAAGCCAAAGGGACCGGTGCGTAAGGTGACATTGTTTAAGCGTCTTCTTGGTATGCGTATGAGCGACGGCGAATGTGTACAGAAATATGTTTGCGATTTCACGTCAGTTGCTGAAAAGCTTGAAGAGATTGGAGTAAGTTTACAAGATGAGTTCTGTGTAATAATGTTACTCGCCAGCCTGCCAAAATCATTCGAGAATTTGGTTGTGGCATTAGAATCTCGAGATGAGCTACCAAAGCTTAGTGCTGTAAAGATAAAGTTGATCGAAGAGGGTGAACGTCGAAAGTGTACCAGTTCGGAACAGACCGAAGGTAATGTGCAAGCGTTTATGGTGCGCGAAAGTACATGCGTTAAAAAGAATGGCAAAACTGTACACACAAACATGCAAAATACAGCTGGCAGCGGTCAGAAGAGCAAGCGGAAAAATTTCAATTGCTACAGTTGCGGCAAAAAGGGGCATTTCGCTGCTCAGTGCAGAGAAAAAAACAACAAGGGCAACAATCAGAAGAGTGACAACGGCAACAATAACGGATTGTTTGCGGCAGTCGGGTTGAAACAGTTACATGCCGGCGTTTGGTGCGTCGACAGCGGCGCCTCATCACATTTATGCTGCAATCGAAATATGTTTGTCGAGTTCGAAGAATGTGAAGAAGCGATCATACTAGCAGGTGGCAACAAAATTTTAGCTACTGGCAGAGGAGTTGTGCGTTTGAAGTCAAACATGTGTGACGTGACACTTGTTGATGTGTTGTATGTATCAGGGTTGCAGTGCAACTTCGTTTCGGTTGCAAAGGCAGTCAACAATGGATACATTGTAGAATTCAACAAGCAAACGGCAACAATCAAGAATCAGCACGGAGGAATAGTTTTACGTACAAATAAGGTCAGTGATTTGTTTATTTTAGAGCCAAATAAAAAGACATTGTTTTTGCAAGGAAATCAATTGATGATGCTGTGAAGTGGCATTCGCGCTATGGGCATATTAATTTTGCCAGCCTACGATTGTTGAATGAGAAGCAAATGGTTCGCGGAATGAAGGTTAGAGTACCACAAGACATTTGTTGTGCTGTGTGCATGACCAGCAAATGTACGCAGAAACCGTATAGCAGTACAGAAAGGCGGTCAGCGGAAATATTGGGGTAGTTCACAGTGATGTGTGCGGCCCAATGAGAATTCCATCACTTGGTGGCGCAAGATACTTTCTAACGTTTATTGATGACAAAACGAGACACGTTTTTGTTTATTTTTGAAGAGTAAAGATGAAGTCTTCAATAAATTTAAAGAATTTAAGAAGATGGCAGAGTGCCAAAGTGGCAAAAACTCAAAGTACTACGTAGCGATAATGGTACAGAGTTCGTGAATAATGCGTTTGATAATTTTTTAAAAGAAAATGGTATAGTACGACAACTTACTGTACCATACACACCTCAGCAGAACGGCGTTGCGGAAAGGTTCAATCGAACGCTTGTTGAAATGGCGAGGAGTATGTTAGTCAGTTCGGGTGTAAACGAAACCCTTTGGGCAGAGGCTGTTTACACAGCAGCATATCTACGAAACCGTGCGCCAACAAGAGCATTAGACTCGATGACGCCATATGAAGGTTTTAAACCAATGGTAGGACATTTGCGTGTGTTTGATTGTGTGGCAATTGCTTTAGATAAGAGACAAAGCAATAAGTTCAAACCAAAAGGCAAAGAGTACATATTGGTGGGATACTCGGATGTATCGAAAGCGTACAGGTTATACGATCGTGAGACGAAACGATTGATAGTTAGCAGAGATGTATGTATATTTCGTTGAGTCAATTTGGTGCAACCAACAAACGAATATACAAACGGCGGTAGGTGTACATGAATACACACATATACAGGAAAGCGGCAATAGTGATGTTGCAAATTTAAATAGTAATTCAGGCGAAAGCGAAGTACTACAATCAGCACTAGTTAACAGCGATGATGAGTTTCAATCCGCTGAAGAGGAAGAAGTTCCAGTACTACAAAAGCAGAGAGGACCTGGTAGACCGAAAATTGTTCGAAGTGGAGGGCCAGGCAGACCAACGAAGCAATACAACTATTTAAATATGATGCAATATGACGAGATAGAAGTACCAGAAACGGTAGAACAATCGTTGACAAGCCAATACGCTAATGAGTGGCATGCAGCTATGGAAGATGAATACCAATCGTTATTAGACAACGATACATGGCAACTTTCGGAATTGCCAAAAGGGCAGAAAGTCGTGCGCAGTATGTGGGTTTTTGCTGTAAAGAAAGACAAAAACGGTAAAGTTGAACGTTTTAAAGCAAGATTAGTTGCTAAGGGCTGTTCGCAAACTTACGGTGTAAATTATAAAGATACATTTTCACCGGTGGTACGGTATAGCACAATAAGAATGATTTTTGCAATTGCAGCGGAGTATGGTTTATATCTCCACCAAATAGACGTTTCAACAGCGTATTTAAACAGCGAGTTGTGTGATGAAATTTATATCAGTCAACCAGCAAGGTTTGTAGATAAACGTTATCCAAATTATTGTCTGAAGTTGAAAAAGGCATTGTATGGACTTAAGCAGTCTGGGCGGCAATGGAACATCAAGTTAGACGGCATATTAAAGGGTATTGGATTCCAACCATGTAAAAGTGAACCGTGTGTGTATGTAAAGCACTATGATGGTCACATGAATATTATAGCAGTATATGTTGATGACCTGCTTATAGCGTGCTCTGATCACAAGCAAATACAACAAATAAAGAATGATATTTCGAAAGAAATTAAAATAGTTGACAAAGGACCAGTTCAATATTTTTTAAGCATGGAAATCGATCGTGATGGTGAAACTGGGTCTATAAGCGTTGGGCAAAAATCATATATACAAAAGATGTTAAGCGAATATAATATGGAAAACTGTCGACCAATCGCTGCTCCACTAGATACGGGACATCAAGTAAATTGTAATAATAGTAAATGTAAGAAGGCCAATCAGATGCAGTACCAATCATTAATAGGTTCATTGATGTACCTAGCAGTATGTACGCGGCCAGATATTTTGCACTCAGTGCGTAAACTTGCACAACGAAACAATGATACACATTCCGAGCATATGGCTGCAGCTATGAGGATATTGCGTTACCTATGTAATACTCAAGATAAGCGATTGCGGTATTATAGCACTGGCAAAGAAATCGAATGCTTTGTCGATGCAGATTGGGGCGGCGATAGCAGCGAGCGTAAATCGTATACGGGGTATGCATTCATACTTGCTGGAGGTGTTTTCTCATATGAATCAAAGAAACAATCAACAGTAGCTCTCAGCAGCACCGAGGCTGAATACATGGCACTTACGTCAGTCGTAAAAGAAGCAGTATTTTTACGAACACTTTTGGGAGAAATGGGAATCGAATGTCCTAAGACGATCATGGTAAATGGAGATAACCTCAGTGCCATGAATCTTGTAAAGAATCCGGTATATCACGCAAGGACCAAACACATCGACATAAAATATCATTACATAAGGGATATTTATCGAGGAGGCGGCATCGATCTCAAATATTGTTGCAGCAGTGACATGATTGCTGATATTTTGACGAAAAACTTATCAAAGCCTAGCCATGAGAAGTTAACAAGGATGCTAGGTTTAAAGTAATTAATTGAATTGTATTGTTTTTGTAATATGCATGAATATGAACGTTGAGAAGGCGTGTTGAAATGCAGTCCTGCATATAAAAACGTACATATACATGCAACCCTGATGTACTTAAAATGAATTAGCATTGTAACTGAATTTTATTGTATCTACACATTTTTCTCACTCTTGTTTCAACCATCAAAGAATAAACACGTAATTTTAATAAAAATCTAACATTCTAGATTCTGAAAACTAAAATTTTCAAGTGCACTTTCAAAAACCTCAAACCAGCATCGTGCAGCTTGCTTAAGGCCATAAATAGCTTTATTTAGTTTACATACTTTATTTCCATCATACTGGTTTAAATCTTTTGGAACCTTCATATAAATTTCATCCTTTAAAGTTCCATATAAAAACGCTGTTTTTACATCCATATGATGGATCAGTAAATTATATTGATTTGAAAATGCCAAAAGAAATCTGAAACTAGAAATTCGTGCAACAGGTGCAAAGGTCTCATCATAATCCATCATATATTCTTGGGTGAAGCCCCTTGCTACCAGTCTTGCCTTATATTTTAGTAAATTACCATTTTCGTCTTGCTTTAAACTAAAAACCCACTTGCAATCTACTATGTTTTTATCCATAGGCCTTTGCACTAAGCACCATGTATTATTTACAAAATGAGAATTTAGTTCATCTTGAATGGCTTCCTCCCACAAGATTCTGTCATCGCGAAATTTAATTTCCTCATATGTATTGGGAATATTAAACATAATTGGGTATTCATAAGACATTTTTCTAAAAATCTATATGATAATTTTGGTTTATCTTTATTTCTCTCACTGCGTCTGACTTGTTGATTTTCATTTTCTTGTATCTTATCACCAGTTTCAACTACTGGATCGGTATTCTCGAGACAAGTGGAATTTTCATTTGAGTTTTCACCAGACTTTGAATCCATTGATTCATTCATATTCTGTGATGGAAAATTTGACTCTTCATTCTCTTCAATTAGAGAATCATGACTTGTGCTATCATCATTATGTTTTACCACAGAGTCATTTTCATTTAAAGTCACAGATTTTATGTTTTTTTCGTCCACCACTACATCTCTAGCTATCATAAACCTTCCCGATTCCTCATTCCACAATTTATAGCCATTTGGCTCATACCCAACGAGTACAGTCTTGATAGATTTTTCATCAAATTTTCGCTTACGCACTTTATTTAGTGCGTATACAGTCGATCCAAAAATTTTCAAATATTTTAATATTGCCTTCTTTTTACGCCACATCTCATATGGTGTTTTTCTTATATTTTCCAAAACTCTACTTGGGGACCTATTAACTAAATAAGTTGCTGTTAAAACAGCTTCTCCCCAAAAACGTTTATTAAGTTTAGTACAGTTAATCATAGAGCGAGCTTTTTCGGTGATTGTTCTAATCATCCGCTCTGCAACACCATTCAATTGTGGGGTATGAGGAACCGTTAAATGATAGCTGATACCTTTTTCTACACAAAATTCACGCATTTCATTAGGGAGGTATTCCCTACCATTATCAATATATAGATTTACCATTTTTAAGTTGAAATGAGCCTCACTTTTTGCCACAAAGTCTTTGAATACAAAAAACACGTATAATTTATAAGTTATTAAATATGTCACACAGTAATGTGTGAACTGATCAATAAATACTACATAGTAGCTTTTATTATCAATAGTTGAGGGCGTAATCGGACCACACACGTCAGAATGAACTACGAACAATGGGCGGTCAATATTTTCTTTGTTTTTGGACTTTTCAAATTTTAGCCTAGATTGCTTTCCATTAATACACGCCTCACATATTTCATTTCTATTTAGCTGTACGTTTTTTATAAGTTCAACATCTTCAAACAAGCTATTCCGTTTAATTTCTAAGAATTTTCCTACACTAATATGGCCTAACCTTTCATGCCACAAGCGATATTCTGCATCATTTAAAATTTTGGATGTATATACTTTACTATTTAAATAAAATTTCACAATCGGTACATTATACTTACATATCCCTTCAAATGCCAAGTTACCATTTTTGACTACTTTTATACCATCCGGATTAAATTCGACGGACATTCCAGCATCTAGCATCTTCTTCACGGATAGTAAATTGTGCGGGATTTCCTTGCAATACAGCACATTATATAATGCAATGTTTTTGCCAGAACTGTTAAGACTAACATGTCCTTTCGCAGTAGCATACTCAAATTCTCCACGCTTTGCAATCTCAATAGCCACACTTGGATTTATATTCTCATACTCGGAAAATAAAGCTATGTCATTTACTATATGATCTGATGCCCCTGAATCTAGTATAAAATCTACGCCATCTGTCTTTTCACTGGAATTAGCTAATTTCATCATAAATGCGAAAGCACAGTCCGGCTGCGTTGCTGCCATCTGAGTCTGTTTCATCTCTAACCGCTACGTTCATCATAAATGCAAACGAGCGTTCTGGCTGCGTTGCTGTTGCCATCTGAGCCTGTTTCTCTCTAACATTACTCTGGACATGAACATTCTGGTTGCCACCTGCCTGCCTTTTTAAGAAGAAACAGTCTTTCTTCATATGGCCTAATTTGCCGCAATTAAAACACTTCAGCTGAAGCTTTGACTTATTCAGAAATTGTTTCTTCACAAATTTTGTTATTTTGTTTTTGTATGTGCTATCCCTAGGCTCTCGATTGCCTATAGCCTGCAACACTTTTGCACTTGTGTCCTTGCCAACTCGTTTTAGTTTAATTTCGTGATCGAGAAGCCGAGTCTTTACAAAACCTAATGTTAAATTGCTCTCAGAGAGAGTTTCTATCGCTGTTGTTACACCATCATAGCTAGTTGGAAGTGTTAGAAGCAAATTAGACACTTTGTCCATTTCATCTATCTTGGCTCCCGCCGCAACTAACTCAGTAACCAAATCATCAAATAAACGAAAGTGGTTTTCTAGCGGAGTATCACCCTTCAATTTTAGAGACAATAGTTGTTTGCGTAATGAAAGTTGAGACGCCAGGCCTTTACGCTCGTAAATAGTGTCTAAATTTTCAAAAATCTCCTTAGCCGAGTTCCCATTGTTGGCAAATACTAAAAAAGAGTCACTCAAATATTCAATTACAAGACTCTTAGCATTTCTTTCTGCTCGCTTCACTTCATCACTTTCCTTATCATTTGGTTCCTCATCAATTACTTTTAACAACTCGTTTTCCTCTAACAAAGCCCTGACTCTAAATTTCCATATATAATACTTTTCCCCGTTAAAAGGTGTTATGTTTCTTTTTCCTTTTTCCATCTTCCGAGAATAACTGTTCTTTGTTTTTTTTTTTTTGATTGCTATGCGCTTCTCAGAATTTTCGTTGCTAGTCTGCTCTAATACTCACACAGAAATTGAAAAAATGTACGCCAATTTGGTGCGTTATACAATACAAATATGTACGTTGTTCACTTATGTAAAAGCACAAATTTCAATATTAATTATTTTCTTTAGACTTGATTTAAGTTTCAGTTGTTTCACTTTTCTTATTTCAATTTTATTATTTTGTTAACAATCAAAGCATTTCACTATAGCACTTAGCTGCAAATTGTGACTGGGCCCATAACCTATGGAAATTATTAAATAATAGTTTTATACAAACTCCAGTGGTACACCAGGCCGATTTGCCAAAAATAGTAAAAACACTTTTAATTGTAGTTTTGGTTAATAATTTTATTTTTCACAACCGCACGCTTTCGTTGTCTTTTAGTAAGTAAAATAGGGCACGCATGTGCATACAAAAAGAAGCAAACACATTCTTATGTAGAGAGGGAGAGAACAAAGAGAAGAGAAAGCTTTGCCTCTCCCTGAGATCTTCATTGTTCATCCCCCTTCCACACACACACACAATGTGTATGTATACAAGTGTGACTTTTGGTATTTTCAACAGTATGCCCTGCCAACCATGAGCGGGTAAAACACCAGATAATTAGCGGGTAACATGGTGGTAAACATATAGAATGTTTCTTAAGCCTGGCAGATATTTTACCTACTCACGTACGTATACATGTGATCATACATCTTTGTTGCGCTCATTCAGCAGTGTCATATAAAAAAGTATATCTGTCCTGCTCTAATATCCCCAATCGACGGCTGATGCAGGGTTGCATTTTCTCTTTTAAATAGCTGATGCAGGGTTGCATTTTAAACAGCTGATGCAGGGTTGCATTGTTTGATTCCTACTTTTAAAATTTCAAACTAAACTTTTAATTTTCAAAATTTTTATTTTATTTTATTTTTTATATGTTTACAAAAATGTATTACAATTTATATAAATAAAAATATATTTAATTTAAAAGTATTTAATATTTAAAAAAAGATGAAATAAAGAAAAGAATTTTTAAAACCTGAAAATAAAAGAGTGGAAAAATATTATAAAACACAAATTCCTGTAAATAAAATAAAGGTTATTAAAACCTGAAAATAAAAGAGTGTAAAAATATTATAAAAGACAAATACCTGAAAATAAAATAAAGATTATTAATACCTGAAAATAAATAATAATTACATTGAAGAAAGATTAATTGTATAAAATGATAATAATATCTGAAAAAAAAAGATTAATATTATCTGAAAGAATAAAATATATTAAATACAAATAGTGATAAAATCTGAAAAGAAAGAATAATTAAATAAAAATCATAATAATATCTGAAATAAAAGAATAATATTATCTGATTATTTAAAATATAAGGCAAACATTGGTTTTCACATATTATATTGGATTGTGCAGGCCGCCTTAAACGCATAAAATACATACTTACATATGTACATATGTATGTAATTATTTTTGCGTATTATGTTGAACTGCGTAATTCAATTTCAAACAACACACACTTTTTCTGACATACTTACTTAACAATTTAAATTTGGTGCTTCTGATGATATTGCTGCAGCTGCTAATTCCAATGCTATAAAAACAAATCAAGTAATTATTTGCAAATTATTTAAAAAAAAATCATTCACTTACCTTCTTGTTGTACGAGCCTCCTTTACGATAGTACGATCACGAATGACATGCGTCTTTCAATCGTTTTTTATTACCCTTTTTGGGTTTTCTTTTGTCACTATTGACAATAATGTTTTCTCCTTCGCACTCATTCAAATAAATCAAGAGATGAAAGAAACTTTTTTTCATCGCATTTAGGTAAACAAAAAATAACCCGAAAATGTGCGTTGGTGTTAGTGTATAGAGAAAAAATGTGTAGTTGTATTGGAATATTTGTCTCAAGCGGGTAGCCGTGGTTGGCAGAAAATCCCAAAAAGGGTAATAAAAAAACGATTGAAAGTCGCATGTTGTTCGTGATCGTACCATCGTAAAGGAGGCTCGTACGACAAGAAGGTAAGTAAATGAATTTTATGTAATTTTTTAACAATATTTTTAAACTAATTACTTCATTTATTTTTATAGCATTGGAAATTGGAAGTAGCAGCAGCAGCTATGTATATCATCAGAAGCGGCAAATATCAATTGTTAAGTAAGTATGTGAAAAAAGTGTGTGTACTTTGAACTTGGACTGCGCAGGCCAATACAATACGCAAAAATAAATACATACATACATACGTATATGTACATATGTATTTTATGCGTTTAAGGCGGCCTGCACAATCCAAAATAATATGTGAAAACAAATGTTTGCTTTATATTTTAAATAATCGGATAATATTATTCTTTTATTTCAGATATTATTATCATTTTTATTTAATTATTCTTTCTTTTCAGATTTTATCACTATTTTTATTTAATTAATCTTTGCTTTCAGAGTAAATCCTATTTGTATTTAATATATTTTATTCTTTCAGATAATATTAATCTTTTTTACAGATATTATTATCATTTTATACAATTAATCTTTCTTTTTCTTTTAGATATTACAAATTCAATATAATTATTATTTATTTTCAGGTGTTAATAATCTTTATTTTATTTTCAGGTATTTGTCTTTAATAATATTTGTCCACTCTTTTATTTTCAGGTTGTAATAATTCCTTTCTTTAATTAATCTTTTTTCAGATATTAATTATTTTTTAAATTAAATATATTTTTATTTATATATAAATTATAATAAATTTTATGTAAAATGTAAAAAATAAATTAAAATAAAAATTTTAAAAATTAAAAAGTTTTCTTTGAAATTTAAAAAACGCAACCCTGCATCAGCTGTTTAAAATGCAACCCTGCATCAGCTATTTAAAAAGAGAAAATGCAACCCTGCATCAGCCGTCGATTGGGGATATTAGAGCAGGACAGATATACTTTTTTATATGACACTGCTGAATGAGCGCAACAAAGATGTCTGATCACATGTATACGTACGTGAGTAGGTAAAATATCTGCCAGGCTTAAGAAACATTCTATATGTTTACCACCACGTTTACCACCATGTTACCCGCTAATTATCTGGTGTTTTAGCCGCTCATGGTTGGCAGGGATCGCATATCAAAGCAGCATAAATAACCCTGCCAACCACGGCTAACCACTTTCCTCAAATATTTCAATACAACTAAACATTTTTTCTCTATGCACTAACACCAACGCACATGTTCGGGTTATTTTTTTGTTTACTTAGGTGCGATGAAAAAATGTTTTTTTCATTTCTTTATTTATTTAAATGAGTACGAATGAGAAAACATAATTGTCAATAGTGCCAAAAGAAAATCCCAAAAAAGGTAATAAAAAACGATTGAAAGACGCATGACATTCGTGCTCGTACAACAAGAAGGTAAGTGAATGGATTTTATGTGATTTTTTTAATTTAAGCAGCAAATATAAATTATAATTAAGTATGTGAAAATAAATGTGTGTTGTTTGAAATTGGACTGCACAGTCCAATATAATACCCAAAAATAAATACATACATACATATGTATGTATTTTATGCGTTTAAGGCGGCCTGTACAATCCAATACAATATTAAAAAAAATGTTTGTTTTGTGGGCACACAGACAAGACGTATCACATCTGGCAGCACTGTTTGTCAGTTATTCTATTATTTCATTCTCTTTATATTCTTCTTGGAAATTTACAGTTTCAACTGAATTCTAAGCTTTTAGTTTTTAAGAAGCGTCACTTCTTGTATCATTGTATAAACCTACAAGTAACAAAAGAATGAGCTGTTTTCCAAGAATTTTTCACAGCTGAGATCACATGATCGAAATCTGCCTTTTTTAGGCACAGGGATGTAATCAAAAGAAATGTAGTAGATCAACTTTTTTGTGAAAAAGTATTTGTAACGGAAAACTTTAATGAAAACTTTCAAGAATATTTTTGAAACAAAAGGTTATTGGATATTTATTGCTCTTCCTCACCACCTCTGAGGTTGCAATGTAGGCGCGCTACCGATCTGTTTTGGGTGTTCGGTTCACCAGGAGGCCTATTTTCACCCTTTTTATATATACAGTTTTAAATCAATCTACTTATTATAAAAAATATGACTAGACAAAAATAAATATATAAGGTCAAGTACAATTCATGAATATTAATTACATTAAAAATATAACATTGACAATATATGTCAAAACAATCAATTGGAAACTATTTAAACAAAAACCAAAATAAATATAAAAATCAGGTATAATTCCATTGTATGTATACATTAACAATACAAGTCGAAACAATCAACTTGTAATTATTTAAACAAAAACTAAAATAAATATAAAAAATCGGGTACATAGTTTTTACACAAATATTATATAAATATTTTTTATAAAATTGGAAACATTTAATAATATATTAATACAATAATTAATATTTTGGACAAAACTGATTAAATTTAATATTTAGGAATTTAAATAATCGAAAAATATTTGAATATTTTATAAAAATATTGTTAAAGTTATAAATTTTAAAACCTAACACGGCAACACGCTATAGCAGATTTGAGGCATTTTAACGTTTTAGTAGTAGAATATTTGGGGCAACCCGTACCAAGTGACTAATTAGTAGCAGAATATTTGGGGGCAACCCGAACCAAGTGCCTAATTTGTAGTAGAATATTTAGGGGCAACCCGTACCAAGTGCCTAATTTGTAGTAGATTTTTGCGTATGTGTTAGTGAAAAATGAAGGATTGGTTACTTGTAGGTTTATACAATGTCTTGTATAGACGCCAACAAGTGAAGAAGTCTTTTGAGTTATCTTAATAAATAATTCGTAATTATAAATAATTGTGGTGTTTCATACGCCACAGTTTTATATTTTAAATTATCAGATAATATTAATATTTCTTTCAGATATTATTATTATTTTTATTAAATAATCTTTCTTTCAGAGTCAATTCTATTTGTATTTGTATTTTTTCAGATAATATTAATCTTTGCTTTCAGATATTATTATGATTTTTATATAATTAATCTTTCTTTCAGACATTATTATCATTTTATATAATTGTATTTAATTAATATTTATTTTTAGATGTTAATAATTTTTTATTGAATATAGTTGTTATTCTGTAAAAAGGGTTTATTAATAAAGAAAACTAAAAAAATTTTAATTTCAAATATTTGTTTAGAATTCCACAAAAAATTTAAAATTAGGAATTAAAAAAAAGAAACCCTGCATCAGCTGACGATTAGGGTAATTAGAGCACTTCAGCTATATTCTTACATAAATAATTTATATGACACCGCTGAATGAGCGAGTTAAGCCACGTATTTCTCATAATAGTAACAAACATTAAAACAACCATTTGTTTCAGTAAACAGAATGCATGAAAACAACATTGAGTTTGAATACCACAACAACATTATCTTAAAACAAAGCAAACGTATCTAAGTAAACAATATATGTATGTATGTATATGTAAACAAACCTAAACAAATAATATAATCTGTATCTAAACAAACTATCAACTAGTAATAAGTAAAGATACTAGTTAGTATAAATGGAAGTAAGAACGATGTAATAAGTTAGTCTTAAGAGTATAAATAAAGAGTACACATTTTTTACATTATGGTAAAAATTAACTAGCGCACCAGAGATGTACATATGATCATATGTGTACGTACGTGTGAGGGGAAAAGTGGTTAGAATCTTCACGCGGCCTATGGCGAGCTAACCACTACTTTTGAGGGTTTCAAAACCTACTGTTTCACTAGTTTTTTCACCACTTTTGGCTGGCAGGAATATGCTGCAATACATACAAACATATACACATACACATATATTTAGTTATTTAAGATAGTTTCCTAAAAAAAAGTGTATAAGCAATGAAAATACCAAATAAAAATCGGAATGAATAAGTTTTCACTCAAGAAAGGTCTTTAATTTTCCTCCACCAGCGGTAAGAACTTAAGGATTCTTTTTTGAGTTCAATATTTGATCATACAAATTAAACATCCTGCAAAACCGTTTTCTGACGTGTCCCGGACCGCGTTATCATTAGTGGGATCCTCATCCCCGTATTATACAAAACCTTTTGTATCCAAGGTAGGGAAGGTTCGTCTAGGTCCATAGAGCCTGCAATCCAAATCTGCCTACAGAGGGGTAGAAATTCTGCACATCATTGAAGCTCTTTTAGCACGTCTAGTATGGCCCCTAACTTGATGTTATTGAAAGTGCGTTCTATGCCTAAGAAGGCATTTAGTACACTCTGAGCGTCAGGCACTACATCACCTCTGGAGGTTCTACAAGAGTATGATCCGATCTTCAAACCTTCTGTTAGTTCCCCTGTCGTCTAGCTTGTCAAGCTCTTCATGCTCACGCATTTCTGCCTCTCTTTTCTGTCTGCAAATGCGTCTCGCTTTTCTCTTCAACTCTTGGTATCTATTGTGGTCGATTGTAACGTAGCGAGGTAGGCAGTATGTTTTCTCTCCGTCATTAACCGAAAACCTATAAAACGCCATAACTAAGCACTAAATTAAGATATAAAAGTGGAACCTGTGGATAAAAATTTTTGAAAAAGTGGGCGTTAATGTATATATCTCATAAACTACTAAAGCTATAATAACCAAATTCGTCCAGCGCGAATATTACAAGAACTCCAACCGATAGTGAGAAAATAAATGAAATCGGATGAAACCCTAGCTCACTCCCCATAAAACGGTACTGTTCAAAACTACTGAAATGCACCAGAAACGTAAAAATTTGCTGCCGGGATGGTATGACAAGGCTTTATAAGGAACGTGGTAAAAATTGGACGATGGGCGTGGCATCGCCCACTTTTTGGTGAAATCCCATATCGGGATCCGAATAACCAATTTCGAAAAAATTTGAAAAGTGGCATTCTGTGAAAATGAGCGTCTACTTTCCATATAGAACAATTTTAAATTCCTCTTGATTTTACACTTTATGAGAAAAAATTGTTCAAATCCAACCAAAACTGTTCAAGACCCTATGTATCGAATATGTGTACCCCAGTACCTATAATTGACTTTTGTTCTCAAACATTGGTCAATTTGTGAGATATGCAATATAAATTCAGATGGAATCCTTTTACTGCAATAGTAATTCTGTGTATCAAAAATGGGTGGAATCGGGTCAATACTTCCCTGAGCCCACATACATATATCTATGTATATAAAAATTAAAATGTGTCTGTATGTTCCGGGTAGACTCCGAAACGGCTAAAGCAATTTCAATGAAACTTTCAGGAAATATTTAAATTGACCTGACGAGTAATCCTGTAAAGTGTGGTGACGATCGGAGCACTTTTTTTTAACTGTCAAATACAGTTTTTATTTACTATGAACAATTTCCTTTGCGTTTTTCTTTTGCAATAACAATTAAGATGTGATGAGTATGCTGTGTGAAATGGACATCGCTCATATTGTATATATTTATAATTACTAGCTTTTTGTTCTATTAATTTAATTTATATTTGCTTTTTTTATTCATATATTGAAACAAAAGACATTTTAACTAGTTTTAAATAACTATCAAAGAACCTTGTCTTATTTATATCGTTTATATTTATCACGTACTATTATATTACTATTTTAATTCTTTCAAAAAAAATTACAATTCGAGTTTTATTTTTTTTTTTAATTTATTTTGGGAGAAATCTCTAAATTTTCTATTCAAGTTCAATTTTATCTTTTAAATTATTTATAAATATTTACATTTTAAGTAAAAATAAAAAGACAATAATAATGTCATCTCGATTAAATTTGGAAAAATTACACAGTTTTGCGGATAAAATATTTGTAGACAATAGTTGGTCCTAAAACATTATTAATCAAGTAATTTGTGAGTAATGAAATAAGTATAAATAATTATTGGTGCCTTATTTAACTCCATATTTTATATCCATATTTGTGTAAGCACGTTGAAATTATTAATTAAAATTAATTTAAAAGATTACGTTGATTAAACCGAGCATAGCATCCCAATATCATACAAATTGTTTTTTTCTTTCTATTAATTTCAATGAATTTCATAGGCGTATTTTTGTGAATCATTCAAAAACACGTCAGACCTATGATTTTAAAAGAATAAAGATTAGGAAAGCAAAAAAATTTGAAAGAGATTTGGAAGGCCAAAAGTATATATTTTTAGAGTTAATATACCATAATGATTATGAGTTTAATTGCCATTGATTTCATACTAATTACTAAAGTTAAATCAAATTAAATTTATAAGATTAAACTTCATATTTATAGAACAGCATATATACTATTATATATAGTATGTATCCCAACATATTTACTACTTATGAATTTTTTCTATTAGATTTGAAGATAAATGAGAAAGAGTTAAAGGAAATGGAGTCTGATAATTTTTAATTTAAAATTCATTGTACGAAGTCATCAACTCTAAACAAATACCATAGTTACCACACTCTATTATCCATAGTTACAATAAATAAATTTATATAAAAACATACAAAAGAATTTAAAGACTGAAATAGGACCCATTCGGCGAAGTTTCCTTCAACTGGTTCCAGTGGTACTACCACATCAACAAAAGTTTCTTCTTCAGGATCATTCACATTATATTGTTTGCAAATATTGTGTAAAGCACAACAAACATTTACAATAACAGTTGCTTTACTAGGAGGATATCGTAGTTTACGTTCATCTAGTATACAACGAAAACGGCATTTCAGCACTCCAATTGTCCGTTCAACTACGTTCCTTGCCTTTACATGTTTCTTATTAAAATTTGATTCCACTGTTCCTGGTAAAGCGTTTCGGAAAGGCGTCCATAGATACTCGTGTAGTGGATAACCAGAATCACCAATATATATATATTATAATTTAATTTTTAATTTTAGTATTTATGTATGTACATACACATATAAATTGTAGTTACCTAAGTAAACCGAATTATGATCTCCTTTTTGGTATGTTTGCTCCAGATATGTTTTTTTTAGATCCTCCATATCTTGCATCAACACACCATATAACCATATCCTGATCGCATGCCTGATAAAAATTAATTTTTTAGGACGAAATAATAATAAGTAATAATTTATTCATTTAGTTGCTACTTACAATCATCGCATTTATGCTGTAAAATCCTTTTCTATTCACATATAAGTGCTTGTTCACACATCAACGCAACCAACCACATTTGGAATTCCTGATCTGGTGAAAAATTTCCTTCTTGCTGTTTGTTTCTGCTCTTCAGTTATGTCTGTTTTGATCCAGACACTGCACAGAGTGGATTCTAATATTGGAAGCATTTCCTTAAAAATCAACGAAACAGTGGGCTGTGCAATACCTAGTTGGAAATCATTTCCCACTGTTTGCTGATAGCTCCCATGAGCCAAAAATCTGAGAACGCAGCACAATTTCAACATCGGCGATATTGACGACGATAGGTTAGTCAGACATTTTTCCTTTATGCTGTCTAGCACATACATAAATGCATCCTTACTTAACCGAAAGTTTTTTTTGAATCTGTTAATAAAAGCTTATGTGACGTGATATTTGTTTATGCACTTTTATAGCGATACTTACAACACTGAAGAAAGTTCCATGGGATTAGAGTGATCTCTGATGAACCGTCGCTGCCTAAGTAACTTCGCTGTTGTCCTTTCAACAACACTGTCTTCAAAATATAAATCTACGTTGTTAAACATTTTGATTCATTTTTTTAAAATCACGGTAAAATTTCAAAACACACAATAACGAATAAGCGAATAATAAAATTCCAAAACAAAAACAATAATACGTCAAATATGTCAATTTCGGATGAACTCGTGTGACATTTCTCAATTAGTTTAGTATGGCAACAAAAAAGTTGAGCGAATGCAGAGAACGTTTAATATAGAGAAGGTTCACCGCGTTGCCAAACTTACGATATTTCATTTTTTGGAGGGGTACTCTTTTCTATTAGTGGATTTCACCGCGAAAGGAGGGGTACTCTTTTCTATAAGCGGATTTCACCAATATTTAACAGGAGCGTCGAAAATAGCAGAATTGAGTATTTTCAGTGTTAAATGAGAAAAATTATGCTAATTTCAATGTACGCTTACAGATTCGCATATTTACAATGCGCAAACGGCTATGGATATCATTTATAGATATTCTCCATATATGTATGTATGTACACATTTGATAACAAAGCTCATATGTATGTATATATATATGTATGTATGTATGTGCAATTTGACATATTTAATGATAAATTCCATTAAATCTGTTGGTAATTATAATAAAGTCATATTTCCATTATTACCTAAATAAATATACATACATACATCCAAATACTTGAATTGGGCATTAGAGGTTTTGATAACGTTTTGAAAACCAAGCCGACGTACATACATACATAAGTATTCGCATATGGATGTAATTATGTGTACATACATATACACCCTGCGAACCACGGCTACCCGCTTGAGACAAATATTCCAATACAACTACACATTTTTTCTCTATACACTAACACCAACGCACATTTTCGGGTTATTTTTTGTTTACCTAAATGCGATGAAAAAAAGTTTCTTTCATCTCTTGATTTATTTGAATGAGTGCGAAGGAGAAAACATTATTGTCAATAGTGACAAAAGAAAACCCCAAAAAGGGTAATAAAAAAACGATTGAAAGACGCATGTCATTCGTGATCGTACTATCGTAAAGGAGGCTCGTACAACAAGAAGGTAAGTGAATGATTTTTTTTAAATAATTTGCAAATAATTACTTGATTTGTTTTTATAGCATTGGAATTAGCAGCTGCAGCAATATCATCAGAAGCACCAAATTTAAATTGTTAAGTAAGTATGTCAGAAAAAGTGTGTGTTGTTTGAAATTGAATTGCGCAGTTCAACATAATACGCAAAAATAATTACATACATATGTACATATGTAAGTATGTATTTTATGCGTTTAAGGCGGCCTGCACAATCCAATATAATATGTGAAAACCAATGTTTGCCTTATATTTTAAATAATCAGATAATATTATTCTTTTATTTCAGATATTATTATGATTTTTATTTAATTATTCTTTCTTTTCAGATTTTATCACTATTTGTATTTAATATATTTTATTCTTTCAGATAATATTAATCTTTTTTTTTCAGATATTATTATCATTTTATACAATTAATCTTTCTTCAAAGTAATTATTATTTATTTTCAGGTATTAATAATCTTTATTTTATTTTCAGGTATTTGTCTTTTATAATATTTTTACACTCTTTTATTTTCAGGTTTTAAAAATTCTTTTCTTTATTTCATCTTTTTTTAAATATTAAATATTTTTTAAATTAAATATATTTTCATTTATATAAATTGTAATACATTTTTGTAAACATATAAAAAATAAAATAAAATAAAAATTTTGAAAATTAAAAAGTTTAGTTTGAAATTTTAAAAGTAGGAATCAAACAATGCAACCCTGCATCAGCTGTTTAAAATGCAACCCTGCATCAGCTATTTAAAAAGAGAAGATGCAACCCTGCATCAGCCGTCGATTGGGGATATTAGAGCAGGACAGATATACTTTTTTATGTGACACTGCTGAATGAGCGCAACAAAGATGTATGATCACATGTATACGTACGTGAGTAGGTAAAATATCTGCCAGGCTTAAGAAACATTCTATATGTTTACCACCACGTTTACCACCATGTTACCCGCTAATTATCTGGTGTTTTACCCGCTTATGGTTGGCAGGGATTGTTTTCAAGTATACGATTCAATACATATGTGTGTGTGTGTTTAATGTTATCTCATCTGTAAATGTGTGACTTGTGTCCCCATGCATTTTTATTATTATTGAATGCGTATTGCATGTAAATACTTGTGGCTGTTTATGTACATATGTGTGTATGTATGTTTCAAAATATATATTTATTTTTAATAGTATTTCGGCTTTGCTGATACTAAACAAGTAAGCATGTTCAATGACGCTGACGCGTTAGCCTCTTCAGCTGACCTCTGTCGCTCGGGTGCCACTGCCGGCTGTTCCAGCTTAAAATTATTCGAATTACTATCGCGTAATCAACGGTTTCTCGGAGCTCGATTGTATGCTCCTCGTTAATTGACGGGTGCAGCTGTACTCTTCAGCAGCACGTCGCTTCGCCGCACACCTTGCCTTCTTCGGGCCATCCACCTTAAAAATAGCGACACCTTTTCCATCTTCATCTCCTCTATGCATAGCAGCCATACTTTGTCTACCGTGTTTGGTTCCGGCTGGTGGTGTTGTTGCCTTCCAAGACCAAGCTTTGCAAATGCTCTTTTAAGAAATAGTTCCCTCTGGCTTTTTTATGGTGGATTCGGTCTACTTCAATTCTTTTTTTGTTTTTGCTAATTTAGTTCGAGTATAGGGGAATGTATGTCCTATTGCCCATAGCACCCGCAACTGAAGTAAGGCCACCTTATTACGGAGGGCGGCAGATCTTCGTAAGCTCCGTTCGAGTCTAGGCTATTTAAGGGTATGCATGACACCTTAGTGCAGCCATTTTTAGTACCGCCAACCATGATAAGACTCCCCATCTGAATACAGTGATAATGGGAAGCAACGAACAACCAGTTAAGAAGTCAGTCCTTAGTTAAATTTCTCCCAACTACAACAGAGGGGAACTGTTACCAGCCCGCCCTGACTTAGTCGGCACCCTTGTGGAGGGCTCCAATAAGCTGCTCATTCGTCAGAATCGCTGATATCGGACCACCAAAGCATATAGCTGCCATACAAAGATCAAAATCGGGAATTTTATACCCTGAGCAAGGTATATTAAGTTTGTCATGATGTTTGTCAGAGACCCTATAAAGCTGAACAAAAGACAAGCTTAATCAAATATTCCTTACCACTGGTGGGGGAAAATAAATGATAGTCAAGTCTTGTTCTGTAAGAACTATTTCATTCTACGAGAACTATTTTAGTCTGATTTTATTTAGAGTTTTCACGTATTTATATACAATTTTAAGAACTATCTTAACTATCTTAATATATGTGTATGTGTGCATGTTCATATGTATTGACGCATATTGTTTATTGCTGCTTGACGTGGGGTTGTCTTTAAGTGTACAATTTAATACATGTGTATGTGTGTTTGTTTAATGTTATCTCTTCTGTAAATTTATGACTTGTGTCCCATGCATTTTTATTATTATTAGATGTACATTGCATTTAAATCAATGAAGCGCTTTACCTAGCCCGCGGGCGGCCGACTTTATAGCTCTCTCACAGATTCGCTCACACGTATTAGTCAAGCGCTCTATATACAAAAAATGGAAAATTAATGTGCATTTGAAAATCACTTGATCAACGACTGTTGACTGCTACGCATGTAATTTGTATGTGCGCGCTGATTAACAATTTTACTGTGTTTAATATTGAGTGGGAAAACAAGTTTTTGTTTTCCGAAAACTTTTTCGGTAATGCTGAGTGTTTAGTTTGTAAACACATATCTAAACGAAATAGGGAGTACTATATTAAAAGGCATTATAGCGGAAACCATTCTATTTATGAATCGGTAACGGGCAGTTCTAGAGAATTATTTATATGCCAACTAAAAAAACCGTTTTATGAGCAATTCAGGGAATTGCGAGGACGGAGTTTTTTTTAAAGATATGTGTCAAAAGGTTTTTCAATGTTTCAGTACTATAGGTCAGGAAGTTTTCGCTGCTATCAGTTCAATACCTTTATCACGGACAACTAAAACTCGACGCACTGAAGTAATAGGCTGACATATTTATAATATGACTATGCGAAGGGTGTAAGAAAGCAAGTATTTTTCCATATGTATTGACGAGAGTACAGATATATCCGATGTGAACCGATTAATTATTTATGTAAAAACGGCTGATGAAAACTTCGATATAAAAGTGGACTTGCTTTCGGTTGTATCTATGCATGGCCATGTGACTGGTAATATTCTGTATAATGCTATATATTCAAATGTCCTTGCAGTCTTTGATATAACTAAATTAAGTAGCATATGTACTGATGGTGCTCAAGTCATGGTAGGTAGAAATGAAGGACTTTCTGGAACTCTAAGCAAGAACGGATACAATTTCCTTTTTCACTGCATTATACATTAACAAGCCCTATTTGCAAAGTGTTTGAATACGACCAATGCAATGCAAGTTTCTGTAAAAATTATAAATAGGATTAGGGGAGGCCGAAATTCTTTACGGCATAGAAAATTCAAGAAGTTTTTAAAAAGAAATCGATGCAGATTATGGTGACCTCTTACTGTTTACAGAGGTTCGTTGGTTAAGTCGGGAAAAAGTTTAAAAGCGAGTTTTGATTTTGCGCGGAAATTGTCTTATTTTTAGAAAACGATTCGTCAGCAGAGTCCCAAGAACTTCTTATATCTTTTAGAGATAAATATTTTATATTAGATCTAGCTTTTCTTGTGGACATAAGTGAACAAATTAATCAGTTGAATTTGACCTTACAAGGTCGCGATAAACAAATATTCGATTTAGTCTTAGCAATTGAAAAATTTCACCATAAATTAAGCTTGCTTATTAATAATTTTAAAGAAAACGACCTCACTGTTCTAAGAAGAACACGCTTTATTGTAGAAAAATATTCTAACAATTTTAAATTCCTCTTGATTTTACACTTTATGAGAAAAAATTGTTCAAATCCAACCAAAACTGTTCAAGACCCTATGTATCGAATATGTGTACCCCAGTACCTATAATTGACTTTTGTTCTCAAACATTGGTCAATTTGTGAGATATGCAATATAAATTCAGATGGAATCCTTTTACTGCAATAGTAATTCTGTGTATCAAAAATGCGTGGAATCGGGTCAATACTTCCCTGAGCCCACATACATATATCTATGTATATAAAAATTAAAATGTGTCTGTATGTTCCGGGTAGACTCCGAAACGGCTAAACCAATTTCAATGAAACTTTCAGGAAATATTTAAATTGACCTGACGAGTAATCCTGTAAAGTGTGGTGACGATTGGAGCACTTTTTTTTAACTGTTAAAAATATTCTAACCATGCAAGGCTGCAAGAATATCAACCAATCCTTGATATATTGCAGAGTATTGCATGTGGTTGTTCATGTACGTACATATGTACATATGTACGTTTGAAAATAGATATTTATTTTTAATTGTATTTCGGCTTTGCTGATAAGTGAGCATTTTCAATGATATTTGAACATATTGCCGAGGGAAAGAAATTAGTATTTAAAAAATTAGTTGACTGTATAACTTATTACAATAGCTAGAATATTTCTTACCTTATTTGTAAAGAATATATAAATGTCTAAATATAAGTACTATGTTAATATATTCCGCCTTTTTGAATCAATGAACCTGTTCAATTTTGAACAAAGCATATACGTATATACAAATGAACGTCATGACGATCTGAATCGATTTAACCATGCCCGTCAGTCCGTCTGTCCGTCTATATTTATGCGAAATCCCTCTGTTTTTGAGATATTGATTTGAAATTTTGCACCTTTCCCTTTTCAAAAAGCTGCTCATTTGTCGAAACGGCTAATATCGGACCACTATACTGAACGATCGAAATAAGGTAATGGAAAGTTTTTTTCATTTGACGAAATATTAGAATTATTGAATAAGACAATGGTGAAATACTCGAAGATATTGTTTATCTGAATCAAGTTCTATTTGAAAACTACTTCATTTGAATAGATATCTTTTGAAACTATTATCCAGATCAATTTTTAATTAAAAATATTATAATAAAAACGTAAAAACGAAACATCATTAGATCTATTTACTACAGTGCTTACTTTGATTATATGGTAAAAATTATAATGCAAAACACACATCAGAGAATTACTCTCAATTCACTTAAAATGAGATCGGTTTAACCGTTCGTATGAATATTAACTCGATTAGTATTAATAAGTACATGACTTTCGACTATCCGGATACTGTAAATCGAATGTTATTATTCGAATAGTACCATATCCGGCTAACCGGATTGGTCCAATACCAAAAGCTCTAGTTCGTACATATCTATGTGTATACAACTATATATTGATGAATACACACATGTATGAAGGCATATAAGTTTCGTGCGCTTTCAACAAAACGATTGGTCATTATAGCTGAAAGCTTAGTACATTTTGAGAGAAAAAGTGGTAAACCTTTTTGAAGTTAAAACTACATAAACTACATGAAATACATAATTATATCAATTTATCAACAGTCACAAAAATCAAATTGGGCAAAAACTGTGCATAAAAAGGCTTGTCTCACCATTTTTAAGTTGGGATAAATTATAATAAATTAGCAATTAAATCTTTTTAATTTGCTCTCATTTAAGTTTCGTACCTTATTTGAAACTTCTTCATATTGTTATATTATGATTGTGCTGGTTGGTCAAGCTATGTGAAGGAAAATGTAATAAAAACTGAAATATTAAAAAAGAAATATCCTCCAGAATTCTTCTAGTTGACCACCGCGCTAACTTTGCTTGTTGTCTAGCCAGAGGAATTCAGCTTATGCCATGGGTCAAGATGTAAGGGCAAAACTAAGAAAGAAAGCACCGACCGAACGCTTACAAAACAAAAAAAGAAATATGTGCACACTAGCGGACCAAAAAAAAATTACAACTAAATAAAAATTTCATAGACTTTTGTAAAAATGAGGGCAGTCGGAGTACTGCCACTCCTACCCCTCGTAGATGTAAAATATTAAAAATTCTGTAATATGCAAACGTTTAAATTGTTTATAAAAATGAATTTATTTTATGCATAAATGGAGAGTATAAAGTAAAAAAGTTTATGTTTTTAAATGTTTACGTTTATTAGTGAGTGCATTTCGGGCAAACACAACCGGATTTCCCGACAGCTACAAATTTGTCTAAGGAAGAACATTAATAACAGGCATGTGAGATAATTTTTTAAATGCATTACAATATAACCATACATTATTCCAAATCCTGTTCAATATCAACTTCTAACTCAAAAGAATATTCAGAGAGCATCCCTATATCGTCGTCCGAACTACAATTTTCATCATCATCTTCATGACGGGACGTAGAAGCCACGTCTAAATTGTCTGGAACAGCAGGCAACTCTAAAAGTTCAGTAACTTTATGTGGGACTCTTCGGATTAATTTATTTTTAGTACGATTATTTAAGCAGATACTTGATAACAAAGGGTCAGAAGAATCCATAGCTCTATTAAACACATCGACAATATTGTTACTTCGTGAATTTTTCCTCGCATGAGCAATACGATCTTTTTTGAAAAACTTATTTCTTGCTTCTGATGCATTTTCGCCTAGGCAGCCAATTGGTACTAAAGACGCCTCCATTATTTGTGCCGAATGAACTAAAATCTTGTGGACTGTTGCCGACATTGGGTACCAATCGTACTTATTGAAATATAAATCGGCAGTATCTATACAGAAATCATTGAACTTTTTAAAATTAATGCGAAATTCGCACGAAATCGACACCAGTATTATATCAAAATGTCTCAATAGATCAATGTCAATATTAGTAATTGATGCAAATAGTTCTAAGTTAGCGATATTCTCGTCGTTTGTTGAGCCACATCCATTTGACTTAGGTTTGTTAATATGCAATCCCATTTTCTCCCAAAAATTTTTCTGAATTTCCTGTTTTCTTTGCTTAATGGTATTTTTTCTTCCGGACTCCTTACTTCCAGAAATCGTATCCAAACATGTAATGGACTGACGCCGTACTTTAAAGTGCTTGGTTTTGGTTCAAAAACAGGAGATTTTAGATCTCTTATAGACATAAATTGTTTCGGACTTGCACCACAAATAGGACAAGATTGAGTAGAATTTGCTCCGGTTAATATGTTCAAAACCTTGCCATCTATCAATGTCATATTTAAATCATACCTAATGATAATTTCCGTACCATCCTCCAAATCCCATTTTAACGGCGCTAAACTAGATATTTGCAGATCTAATTAGTTTTTTTCAGCTAAAATATGTTCTTTAGTTTCTTTAACGTACTCAGCTTTAATTGGTCTGCAAAACCGTATGGATTGAGGAGTGCGGTTAAGCCAAATGATCCGATTCGAAAATGATATTAATTTAAGAGGTATAATTGAGGTTACAAAGAGGGACTGATCAAAAGACTCAGGCGTGTTTTCGTTAAACATCTGTTTGAACATACTCTGTCCTGTTGAACCATCGAAACCGTAGCTAAATATCAATGTAGCTTCATTTATATCTGAGAGTTGTTCAATAACTTCTTTTTGTAGCAATAAAATTCTTTTGGCAGTGTGGTCTACCAGTTTTTGTAAAGGAACTTCTACGTAAGTTTCACAATTCGTTATCTCCTCTGGCCGGCAGTGAAGCTTGCATTCAATTAACTTATGGTACGCAGGGTATATGTCACAATTACGAGCTTTGTTCAGTAATCGCATGTTTACATACTGTTGCTTGCTCAAATTATTCTCTAATAAAAACACTAAAGCTTCTTCTGCAGATAACGCAATTAGACTTTTCGTTGTAGAAACAATAATTTTCTTAATTTTCGATGGCCTTGTCGGAGATTTAAGCGACTGTTTCAACACAAATCTTAAATCAGGTTCATTTGCAGATCGTGCTGCATTAGGGTCATTTTGTTACTCCGAAGTCACATCTGAGGCAAGTTTTCTCTTCAAACGATCACTCGCCTCACTATAAATAAGTTGTGGTCTTCCTCTTTTACATTTGCGGCCAATTATGAAATTTGTCTCACCCTCTAGCCATTCATTATTATATTGCTTAAAACGAGTTAATGACCTTTGGTATTTGATCCATTTTCGATTTATGAATGAACGAAGATTCTCAATTTTCTTTTTAAACGCTTCCAATTCTTTTTCATCTATATTTTTATTTATTTCATGGATAATCCAATTCTCTGCTACATCTTTATTTTTCTTATTTTGTAGCCATACATTAAAAATGTCTTTATTTTTGAGGTTAATCGATTTTGAAAATATACATTATTTCCATCATTCGCAAAAATTAGCAAAAATTTTAATAACCACATGAAAGTACACATTATCACCTTTAATCTGATATATTGTTTATACAAAAGGGACCAAAACGAAGTAACGCTCCCATCCACAGAACACAAACACGATTGATAAATTTACACAACAAAACCACATACTAACACGTAATTAAAACTCGCTCACAACAATGATTCAAAAATGCTAGCTATTCCATTTTATATAAAATACCTTGATAACTATTTTCCATTTTTAGAAAGAAAAAAAAAATGTTCACCCTTCATTATTAGAAACACTTGCGTTTTGAGTTATTATTTTTCATACGAATCACGAAAAACCATATGATTGAAATGTCATCTTTGAACGTACGGTAAATGAATAGGATTGCCATCTGTCCATATAAAATTTTTTTTTTTAAGATAAGAATAGTGGTATTAATTATATGTATTAATTTCCTTTTTTGAACGATGCAAAAAAAATGGTTTTTTGCCAAAAAAAAGCGGTCCGCTGGCCCATAGTGCAATGGTTTCTATAGTAATAATTAGATAATTAAAACCCCCATTATACTTTTTGGTTTCGACCATATTAAAAAAAAGAACTATTTAGATTTGAATTTTAATAGAACAATTTATTGGAAAGCAATTTTATAATTAAATTTTAATTCGCAATGTAGATTATTATATCTATCGAAAAAAGATAATAGTGATGTATTATAACAGGTGGCGCAAAAATTACCTTCCATTTCCCATCACTTTGGCCAGAACTTCCGGCGATAGGACCTCACATTCTTGACGGATATTGTCAAAAGCTGCAAGAGTCTGAGGCTTCTTGACATAAACCTGCGACTCCACAAAAAGAAGTCTGGAGCGGTCAAATCAGGCGATCTTGCTGACCAGTGCAAATCGCCAAAACGGGAGATTGGGCGCCCGGGAAATGCATCCTTCAGCATATCGGCTGTGGCACGCAGTGTAGCGTACCATTGTTTATTTACTTGTATTTCGCATGTGTTTACTACACAAATGTCAAAACAGAACTGACATTAGAGGTCAATTGCAAAATTTATAGCATCTTCTGACTTTTGCGCCACCCTGTACTATCGAGCATATAAATTATCCAAAGAAAATTACAAAATTACGCTTTACAAATCTTTCTTCTTCTTCTTAATTGGCGTAGACACCGCTTACGCGATTATAGCCGAGTTAACAACAGCGCGCCAGTCGTTTCTCCTTTTCGCTACGTGGCGCCAATTGGATATTCCAAGCGTAGCCAGGTCCTTCTCCACTTGGTCCTTCCAACGGAGTGGAGGTCTTCCTCTTCCTCTGCTTCCCCCGGCGGGTACAGCGTCGAATACTTTCAGAGCTGGAGTGTTTTCGTCCATTCGGACAACATGACCTAGCCAGCGTAGCCGCTGTCTTTTAATTCGCTGAACTATGTCAATGTCGTCGTATATCTCGTAAAGCTCATCGTTCCATCGAATGCGATATTCGCCGTGGCCAATGCGCAAAGGACCATAAATCTTTCGCAGAACTTTTCTCTCGAAAACTCGCAACGTCGACTCATCCGTTGTTGACATCGTCCAAGCCTCTGCACCATACAGCAGGACGGAAATTATGAGCGACTTATAGAGTTTGGCTTTTGTTCGTCGAGAGAGGACTTTACTTTTCAATTGCCTACTCAGTCCGAAGTAGCACCTGTTGGCAAGCGCAATCCTGCGTTGGATTTCCAGGCTGACATTGTTGGTGGTGTTAATACTGGTTCCTAAATAGACGAAATTATCTACAACTTCAAAGTTATGACTGCCAACAGTGACGTGAGTGCCAAGTTGCGAGTGCGACGACTGTTTGTTTGATGACAGGAGATATTTCGCTTTGCCCTCGTTCACTGCCAGACCCATTTGTTTTGCTTCTTTGTCTAGTCTGGAGAAAGCAGAACTAACGGCGCGGGTATTAAGGCCGATGATATCAATATCATCAGCATACGCCAGCAGCTGTACACTCTTATAAAAGATGGTACCTTCTCTACTAAGTTCTGCAGCTCGAACTATTTTCTCCAGAAGCAGGTTGAAAAAGTCACACGATAGGGAATCGCCTTGTCTGAAACCTCGTTTGATATCGAACGGCTCGGAGAGGTCCTTCCCAATTCTGACGGAGCTCTTCGTGTTGCTCAACGTCAGTTTACACAGCCGTATTAGTTTTGCGGGGATACCAAATTCAGACATCGCGGCATAGAGGCAGTTCCTTTTCGTGCTGTCGAAAGCAGCTTTGAAATCGACGAAGAGGTGGTGTGTGTCGATTCTCCTTTCACGGGTCTTTTCCAAAGTTTCGCGTATGGTGAATATGTGGTCGGTTGCTGATTTTCCAGGTCTAAGGCCACACTGATAAGGTCCAATCAGTTTGTTGACGGTGGGCTTTAATCTTTCACACAATACGCTCGATAGAACCTTATATGCGATGTTGAGGAGGCTAATCCCACGGTAGTTGGCGCAGATTGTGGGGTCTCCTTTTTTATGGATTGGGCATAGCACACTTAAATTCCAATCGTTGGGCATGCTTTTGTCCGACCATATTTTTCAAAGAAGCTGATGCATGCTCCTTATCAGTTCTTCGCCGCCGTGTTTGAATAGCTCGGCCGGCAATCCATTGGCCCCCGCCGCTTTGTTGTTCTTCAGGCGGGTAATTGCTATTCGAACTTCCTCATGGTCGGGCAATGCCTTCTCCTGGCGTTGTGCATTCTCTGCCATTCAGCAGGCTGGAGAAGTGTTCCCTCCATAATTTAAGTATGCTCTGGGCATCGGTCACTAGATCACCTTTGGGGGTTCTACAAGAGTATGCTCCAGTCTTGAAACCTTCTGTAAGCCGCCGCATTTTTTCGTAGAATTTTCGAGCATTACCCCTGTCGGCCAGCTTATCATACTCTTCATACTCACGCATTTCGGCCTCTTTCTTTTTCTGTCTGCAGATGCGTCTCGCTTCCCTCTTCAATTCTCGATACCTATCCCATCCCGCACGTGTTGTGGTCGATCGTAACGTTGCGAGGTAGGCAGCCTGTTTTCTCTCCGCTGCGGCGCGGCACTCCTCGTCGTACCAGTTGTTCTTTTGCACTTTCCGAAAACCAAGGGTTTCGGTTGCAGCTGTACGTAAGGAGTTTGAAATGCCGTCCCACAGTTCCCTTATACCGAGTTGTTGATGAGTGCTCTCAGAGAGCAGGAGTGCAAGCCGAGTAGAAAATCGTTCGGCAGTCTGTTGTGATTGCAGCTTTTCGAAGTCGAACCTTCCTAGTGTTTGTTGGCGTGCGTTTTTTGCTGCACAGAGGCGGGTGCGAATCTTGGCTGCAACAAGATAGTGGTCCGAGTCGATATTAGGACCTCGGAGCGCACGCACATCTAAAACACTGGAGACGTGTCTTCCGTCTATCACAACATGATCGATCTGGTTGGTAGTTTTTCGATCCGGAGACAGCAGGTAGCTTAATGAATTTTTTTGTGCTGGAATCTAGTACTACAGATAACCATATTTCGGGCCCCGGCGAAGTCGATCAGCCTCAACCCATTTGGGGATGTTTCCTCGTGGAGGCTGAATTTACCGACCGTAGTGCCGAAGATACCTTCTTTGCCCACCCTGGCGTTAAAGTCGCCAAGCACGATTTTGACATCGTGGCGGGGGCATCTCTCATAAGTGCGTTCCAAGCACTCATAAAAGGCATCTTTGGTCACATCGTCCTTCTCATCCGTCGGAGCGTGGGCGCAGATCAGCGATATGTTGAAGAACCTCGCTTTGATGCGGATTGTGGCTAGACGTTCATTCACCGGAGTGAATGATAGTACTCGGCGACGGAGTCTCTCTCCCACCACGAATCCAACACCAAACTTGCGCACCTTTATATGGCCACTGTAGTAGATCTCACAAGGACCTACTCGTCTCTGTCCTTGTCCCGTCCATCGCATTTCTTGGACGGCGGTGATGTCAGCCTTTATTTTCACGAGGACATCAACCAGCTGGGTAGCGGCACCTTCCCAATTAAGGGACAGGACATTCGAGGTGCATGCCCTGATATCAAATCTTTCAAACTATGTAAATACATATACTCGTTATATACATATGCATCAATGCATCGGTAAATATGAATTAACACGAATTATTTATTAAACTGCTTGCGAAAAATCAATATGTTGCAAGTTATCTTCATACATTTTGTAATGACTGTGAATAAGTTTGTATTCAGAATATTGGAAAGCACTGTGTTAATTAAAACAAAAATATCTGTTTTATGCTTAATACGATACACATGGTTTTTTCAATAAATTTTATTTGAATAAACAATTTTATATTTCATAAATTTATTTAATATGAATATCGACGGGTGAGGCCGCGACACTCAAATTCCGGGGGGATCGTGGTTGACTTGTATGATTAAAGGCCTAGCTATAATGTGCATAAGCTAGCTTAAGCCAGCGTAAGCAACTGTCCGAATGCACACAAATTGTATGTTGCAACTATAATGTAGGGGATGTTCGAGTCTCAATCACTGCGACAGTATCGCAAGGCATCATATTCTACGCAAAAATGTTGCAATATAAGTATCAGCTGAGTATTTGCAGAAAAGCAACACTGTCGCAATATTGCTGCAGTTATTTGCTTGCTCGAACATCCCCGTACTTTACATCAAGTTTCGTTAAATTTTTTCAAATGTTATTTGCTTAAGGAAAATGCGAAACTGGTCGCATATTTTTTAAAAAGCTTGTAGCATTGATTTTTTTAGTATACTTTATATTTATTATAACAAATATATTTATTATAACAAAGATGCATAAAATGCATGTACCTTAACTCTTTTGAGTACTTGTTCATGAATTATTTTTCTTTTAATTTTTAATAAAAACAACTGAATGAAATTAATTAAACTCCATTTAGTTTTATTAAAAAAGAAATAAACAAGTTCGAAATGATTTTAGATATGTGATTTTAGAATATGTTTTCAAAAGTGTTAGAAAAAACTGCATAAGTTATTTATAATTTCCAAAGAACTTCTTCCACCGTAATGATGCAAATTGGAAGATTGCATAATCGATGGGATATTACTTTCAACTTCTCTACGCCATATACCGTCATGAAAATAACCATTAGAGTCCTCCCTATCAGCATAGTTGCTTGCAATATACGAATATGCATTAACGTTATTAAACATAATAAAATTATCTAAGGCAACGCACACCAAAACAATTTTTTCTGCATTTTCCGGAAATAAATGTAATGTTGTTAGTAAAACTCGCCAACGCGCTACTAGTATTCCAAAAGAGTTTTCTATTGTGCGACGAGCTCTTGATAACCGTTTATTAAACACCTCTTTTTCATTTGGTAGCATTCTCCCAGGGTATGGGCGCATTAAATTTATCCCTAAAGGAAAGGCAGCATCACCAACCATGAAGTGTGGAGTTTTTAGTTGCGTATTTGGTAAGTTTTTCACTGGAAGGATGGGAAGTTTGTGATTTAGCAACCTCTTTCCCAATCGACTCACTTGAAAAATGCCTTTACATGTAAAGAGAAACAATAATATTAATTAAAAAAAAAAACAAATGCACAAATATAAAAGTCCTCACCACCATCACTCTGACTTAATAGACTGAATAGAAAAAAAATTTTTGTAGCAGAAAAATTGACTACCGCGTTTAGGTGGGCATCGAATAGCGATATGCTTCCCATAGATCCAACACAGTTGGGCATATTCCACAGTTCCCAGAAGTCTTGAGAAATTTGCTTGAAATCTCCTTCATTAGGCTCAGATATGTACATAAATAGAGCCACACTTCGTCCAAAGGACTTCAGCTGTCTCCAGAATATGCCCCTAACCGTTTCCTTACCCAGTTGAAATGATTATGTCAACGATTGAAACGAAGTTCCTTGCGATAAATATCTTTAAGAAAAATAAAGAGGAATAAGACATAATAAAGATATATTAGAATGAACAAACTTACTGTAATGTCAAAGCTAATCGACATTCCGGTTGCACAGGCTCCCTCAACGAATTCTTTTTTAAAAAGGGCTCAACCAGAGTAAGCAAAAGTTCATATACTTGTGGCCAGTGTTTAAAAAACTGCAGTCGAATTAGCAGAGTCGCAATATTGTTGCTATTCGCTACTTCAACTGCGAGCGATATCGAAAAGTATGCAAGTGCTTTTGCTTCTGTTTCTGAAAAAATCAGAAGTCGCATGCTTTGACTGGCGCAAAAATCAAACAGCTACGAAAATCAGAAATCAGCATAAGTCGCCGTTATTCGTTTTTCTGCTTTCTGCTTTGCTGTAGCTTTCGATCGTATACATAAGTTGCCGCAGCAGCTATCGACAATTTTCGACAGTCGTCGGCAGTCACAGTCGCGAAAAGTAATGCATTCGACTTTTTGCTACTTTTGATTTTTGTCGCTGTTGCTTTCGATCAGCAGCGAAAAAAAGCAAGAAGCGTCCGATTCGTGGAAGTCGGCCGTTGCGACCGTTTTTAATTAGCTACGACTTTAAAGAAATGTTTGGCAATTACTTATAGTGTACTTGAATTTTTTATTATGTTGTTCATTTTCAACTTTTTTAATTTTTCTTAAATTTGCAAAAATAAAAAACTAAATCAAAATTCGTTGGAATAAATAACATAAAAACATAACAGTAAATTAATTTCTCATTGCTTTCATTACATACATTACTCATTTTTTTGATTATTCATTACAAAGTTCCTCTTGTTCAAAAAGTGGCAACGTATCAATGGCCATGTCCAGAAAGCTAGGATTTAATTTTACTACCAATATGCTTTCAAGAACATCGTGGCTAAATCGATTGCGAGAGTCCGTAAGCACCAGTCTTAAAGTAGAGAAAGCTCGTTCAATCGACACCTGTTATAAAAATAATAAATAAATGAGAAAACTTTCTACGCTGCACTTGGCGCTATAGCTGAACACGTGTGAGTCTAGCAGCGTTCTAATTGCAAGTAAAAGCAAAAGAGCAAAAAGAACAAGACGGCGACTGCTGGTGACTTCCACGAATCGGACGTTTCTTGCTTTTTAGAAAAATTATGTTACTCACAAAGCAGATTACCGGCACTCACCTTAGTTGAAGCGTTAAAATGTTTTCGGATATCAGGTACGTGTCGGCGCACGGATTGATCGAAAAAGCAAAACGGCGCCGTCCGTCAGTTGCTTTTGTTCATGGTGTCCAGTGTCCTCGTGTGTGGTGGATATGTTGATGATGTGGTGGGCATCATGCCGATGTGTTGAGAATGCGGTGTGTAGTGTGAGATGAAAAAAATGATGCGCATGATGCCAATGTGTTGAGTATGGGGTGAAGTGTTGAGTATGGTGTGTATGTGTGGGGTGTAGTGAGATTATATTAAGAGGGGGGCGCAGAAGCTAATTTAACCATCCAGGCCCCCCTAAACGAATGTTTAGCCTAAAAGGCGCTGCAGCTGTTGCAGCGTTGCCACAACGCTGCTCAGCCCCGTAGACCGACGAGGTGGTGGCCCAGGCTGTCGACACCGCGATGAGGTTCCGCTCCGCTGGGGTGCGCCACGGCCTGCGGGTTGGAATCGGGGTATGGGGCCGCGATGGATGGGTGGCCGATTCAATTCGCGTGCTGCGCTGCGATGTAGCAGCGTGTGATGCGGCCTGTGACATATTTGGCACAGCCCTCGTGACTCACACGCTGCAGTCACATGTGTATGTGACAGGCAGTTCTGGCAATGCCCATGGGCCTGGGCAACTTGCTGCCGTTGCACGGGTCGCATACCCCGAAATATGCCACAATGGTGCAAGCGATGTGGGCGCCGACAGATGGGGCACCTTAGGGACTCCAAAGTCCGTGATGAGTGTAGTGGTGGCCGAGTGCCACCGCGTGGTGCGGATTGGAGGACCGCTGCAGGCGCGGTTGCCGGTAAAGGGGCCGGCGTTGTTGCCGGCGTTGTTGCCGGCGTTGTTGCCGGCGTTGTTGCAACCACAGTTCGGGGCGCTGGAGTAGGCACGGTGCATGGCGCATTGGTAGCCCGAGCTGTTGGCGTGGTTGCGACTGGTGTATATTCATCCATGGTGATCTATGTATAAATGAGATTGTCAATTAGAAATCTGTCATACAATGAGATATTGGCAATCGTGCCACGATATGTGGCATGAATGGGCCGTCGTATGGATCGACCATTTTTTGTTAGTTTTCTTTACGGTTGGTTATTTTTAGGTACGGTTTGTTATCTTTATTAACGGTTTGTTATTTTCTGACGGTTGTTATTTTTTTTTTAACGGGTTGTTATTTGCGTACTTTCTCGTGTTTTATTGGTTTCATTTGGTTCGTTTATTGTGTAGCGATAATACCGGTTGATTTTTGAGGTTTTCGGATTCGCGATCATCGGAAGTTGGCAGAAAGCATAGCTTCACGAGCGGTCGGGTTAGTGTTCCGTTGTGCGTACGGAGATCCACGACTCGTATGTGACCGTCGGAGCCATAATGTAGCTTTTCAATGCGGCCAAGCCGCCACTCGGTGGGGGGTAGACAATCATCGCGAATGAGGACACAGTCTCCAAGTTTAGGCGCTTGTTCAGGAGTCTTCCAGCGGTATCTTTTGTGGAGATCCTTTATGTATTCGTTCTTCCATCGGCGGCTGAAATCATGATGGAGAATCTTAATTCGTTCCCATCGATTTAATAGGGATAGCGACTCCACGCCTGGCTCAGGAATGGCCAGGATGGGTGCTCCCTTTAGAAAATGCCCTGGAGTTAAGGCGGTGAGATCTGAGGGGTCTTGTGATAGTACTGTGAGTGGCCGTGAATTAAGAACGGCTTCAATTCGATTTAATAACGTCGTGAACTCTTCGTAATTGAATTTATAATTTCCAGCTACCCGTTTGAAATGGGATTTGAAGCTTTTTACAGCTGATTCCCATAAACCGCCCATATGAGCAGCGCTTGGGGGTATAAATTGCCAATTGATACCTTGAGGGGCGTACTTTTGAACGATGTCGGGTGACTCTTGTTTTAAAAAATCCACAAATTGCTTTTCTGTGGCTCGTTGAGCTCCGATAAAGGTTTTGCCATTATCGCTCATAATTTTTGATGGGTAGCCACGTCGAGCGACGAAGCGAGCAAATGCCGCGAGAAAAGCCTCCGTCGTCAGATTGCTACATAGCTCAAGGTGTACTGCCTTTGTCGTGAAACATACAAAGACAGCCACATAGCCCTTCATGAGAGTGGGAGACCTTAACATGGACGCCTTTACCTGGAAAGGCCCAGCAAAATCAACACCTGATGTGGTGAAAGGCAGAACGAAATTGCAGCATTCCGGTGGAAGTGCCGCCATAATCTGCGTTCGCATCTTCTGCTTGTGCATAGTGCAAATCTTGCACGTGAAGATGCACTTCTTGATTTGCGGCTTAAGACGGGGGATGTAATACTCCTGGCGTACCATATGTTGCATGAGGCGATGTTCGGCGTGTAGCATTAAGATGTGGATGTAATGGAGGAATAATGTGGCAAATGGTGACCTCTCCGGAATTATTATGGGGTGGCGTTCATTGTATGTCAGGCTCGAATTAGCAAGCCGACCATTGGCACGAAGCAGACCTTTCGTGTCCAGAAATGGGTTGAGGACTAAGAGTGAGCTCTTTTTATCAATCGGCTTCGATTCTCTTAGTTGCGATATATCGCGGCTGAAATAGCGCGCTTGTGTATATGCTATTAGTGCGACCTTTGCCATTTGTAACTCTAGGTGCGTCACTGTGTTGCATGGGAAATTATGTGATCCCTTCACTTTGCTTTTGAGTTGTTCTATAAATTTGAACATATAAGCAACTACTCTGAGAGCTCTTGGAAACGATGAAAATCGTTCAAGGATGTCGGCATCATCCAATAATGTGTAGAAAGGTGGCGATTTTTCGACCTTCTGGTGCGATAATGTTGCGCATGGGGATTGTGGCCAAGAATCAGGAGATTCTATCAACCATCGGGGGCCATTCCACCAGAGGGTGGTGGTGGCAAGGTGCAGTGGCTTGCACCCTCTTGTACCTAGATCGGCAGGATTGTCAGCACTGGCTACGTGACGCCAAGTGGCTGATCCCACTAGGTCAAGTATTTGAGACGTTCGGTTAGAAATATATGTACGTCTTCCATGCATGTGGTGGTTTTTCCAACCAGGCTAGTACAATTTCAGAATCGGACCACATATATAGTTTGCATTTTCGTCATATTTAAATGCGTTTGCACCATGGCTACTAATTTTGACAGTAGTAATGCGCCACATAACTCAAGTCGTGGGAGACTTATAATTTTCAAAGGTGCCACCTTTGCTTTTGCTACTAATAAGTGGCTTGTGGTCGTGGTGTCACTTTGCGTGCGCACATAGATAGTAGCGCAGTATGCCTTTTCTGAGGCGTCACAAAAGCCATGTAATTCGACTTTGTGTTCAGGGCGTAGTTTACCCATCGTGGAATTTGTATCTGAGAAATATCATTCAGATTGTTTGCGAACTGGGACCATTTTTCTAAGCGAAGAGGTTTCACTTGTTCGTCCCAGTCGGTTCCATCTAGCCATAGTTCTTGTATTAAGATTTTAGCTTGGATCATAATTGGCGAAAGCCATCCTGCGGGGTCGAAAAGTTTTGCCACCGAGGATAAAATCTGTCTTTTTGTGATGGCTGATAATGCGGATATGGACTCTGTCGTGTATGAGAACTGGTCCGATATCGCATTTCATTGGATTCCTAGTGTTTTTGTTGTACTTTCCTTTTCGAATATAAGGAAATTAGGGTCCAACAAATTTTCGTTTGGAATATTTTTGATTATATTTGGGTGATTTGCCGTAATCTTTTTTAATGGAAACCCTGCGGAATTGAGGGCTTTTATTACCTGTGATAAGGCCTCGTATGCTTGTGGAAGAGTGTGACATCGAGACAGAATATCGTCTACATACGTTTGAGTTTTACACACTTCAGTTGCCAGAGGAAATTCTGACTTTGTGTTGTCTGCCACTTCGTGGAGTGTTCGAATGGCTAGATATGGTGCACAGTTAACGCCAAATGTAGCTGTTTTTAGTTTGAAGTCGCGTAAAGGACTGGTGGGGGATCTTCGGAACATAATACGTTGAAAATCTTGGTCGTCTTTATGTACGACTATTTGCCGATACATTTTTTCAACGTCCCCATTGAATACGTATTTGAATATACGCCAATTTAAAATCAGAAGCATTAAATCTGGTTGGAGTGTGGGTCCCGTAAATAGGATATCATTTAGGGAATTCCCTGAACTAGTGGTTTTCGATGCATTAAAGACATTCGATGTTGTTTTTTTGTCTGGCTTCTCTACTGCGTGATGTGGCAGATAAAAGGAGTAGTATTTGCCGTTGACAATTTTCTCCCCTGGGGTTACTTCCTCCATGTGATCTAAATGGAGGTATTCTTCTAACACACCATCATACTCTGATTTGAGTTCACCTTTTGTAAGTAGGTTTCTTTCCATACTTAGAAACTGCTGAATTGCAGAGGTGCGAGAGTGACCTAAGGCGAGTGTGTTAGGAAATTGTTGCTTAAGTGGTAGTCGTACGACGTACCGACCGTTTTCTGATCTAGTAGTTGTGGCTTTGTAAAAATCCTCACAATACTGATCTTCAGGGGTTGTGACTGATGTGGGGGGGAGTTCTTCTAATTCCCAAAATTTTCTCAATTGTGAATTGAGGTACTCATTTGAGACTTCCTCAACTTGAGTTGTCAATGTTGTGACTGGTTCCGCAACTAGTCCGCTTAGGACCCATCCGAAAATGGTATTTTGCGCCAAAAGTGTTTTGGTAATTTTCTCAATACCTTCGAGTATTATCTGTGGTATGAGATCGCTGCCTAATAGGAGATCTATTTGAGCGGGTGTGTTGCAGTTTGGGTCTGCTAGCTTTAGGTGTGAAACCTTTTGCCAATGCTTGCTATTTATATGATAGCTTGGTAGCATGTTGGTTAATTGCGGTAAGACAATAGCTTCTGCTTGTATGCGCTTATCCGCTTTGGGGGAAAAGAGGGTAATGGGGCAGATTTTATTTGAGTTTTGAACAACTCTTCTGCCCATTCCCGTGATTTCAAAGTTGGCCAGTTTTGTTGGTAACTGTAGCCTGTTTTGTGCCCTAGACGCTATAAATGATCGTGATCCTTGGTCTATTAAGGCTCTGAGTTTAAACAGTTCTCCTCGGTGTTCGATGGAGACAACTGCTGTGGGTAATAGTACCCTACTGCGGTTTTCGCTATGTAGCGTTTGGGTTTTCATCGCCTTTGAGCAGCATGGTGCTTCTTGGCAGTTTTCAGAATTTGTTGTGGCAACTAATCCTGTTGCTCGTTTTACGTTTGCATTGTTTGGGGGTGAGCTGGAAAAATTAGTTATATGTAACATAGAGTGATGTCTTTTATGGCAATAAATGCAATTAAATTTGCTTTCGCAATCTTTAAGCGTATGCGCATGTGACAGACAGTTGGTGCGTAATTTTTTCGTTCTTACGAAATTGTTTCGATCGCTAACATTCATTTTTTTGAATGTTTCGCATGATTTTAGTTTGTGACCTCCTCTACAAAGTTCGCATGACGTTTGCTTATATTGTTCAGAAGTGAACGATTGATTTTTAAAAAAGCTTCTATTTAAATTATTGTGACTACTTGCTTGGGGTCTATTGAAGCTTCTATTGAGGTCGTTTTGAACGTTTTTCGTTCTGACTAGTTTTTATCTACCCTTTCTGCAATTTCATATTGGGTAGTAAGAACTTCTTTCATTTGCTGCCACGTTGGGCACTTTCTTCGCGATGAGAGCGATTGCTCCCACAAAAGTAACGATTTTTCTGGTAATGCAGCTGTGCATATATTTACCAGAATGGGGTCCCAATTATCTGTGGGAATATTCTGTGTTGATAAAACAGACAAACAATTTGAAGCCGTGGATTGAAGCTTTATGAATTCTTCACTGGTTTCTTTCTGAATTTTTGGTAAATTCATTAGTATCGTCACTTGCTTGTGGACCAATATTCTCTCGTTTTCGTAACGTGCTTTAAGAGCTTCCCAAGCAAAATTGAAATTTTCGTCATTGAGAGCGAACCGTTTGACTATTACGCCTGCCTGACTTTTGTTTTTGTATCTGAGGTGATACAATTTCTGCGCTTGTGACAATTGGGGATGGTTTATGTACACAGCTGTAAACATGTCCCGGAAGGACGGCCACTGTTCATAACCACCATGAAATATATCTGTGTCGCATACTGGCACTTTAAGGTGAATGCCCGAACTTGCCTTTTGGGCTTGTCTTTTTGGCAGCTCTACTCTCGGTTTTGGAGTAAGTGCAATTGCTTAATTAATTAATTTAAAATTTTCCGGTAGATCTGAGTCGTCAGATTTAACGATTGCGTCATATGCCGCTTGGAGACGTGTCCAGATATTGTCTAAATTATCTTTTTTGATTTCTAAGACCGATTCAGAATTGTCTTGAATCGGTGAAGATGAGAATCGAGTGCAGTATCGTATCAAACTGTCACTCTCAGCAATGAATTTTGTATAAGAAATATCTTTACCCCTCTTTAGTTTTGTAGCACCTTGCTTTGAGCGTGTAGCTTCAGCCGGTGTACACGGACTTTTTTCGTCTGAAATCATTTTTGGAACTTTTAGCAACTGAGTTGTTTTAGATTCCTTTGAGTCTGAGCTCATTTAAAAGATGTATAAATAAATCAAAACGTTTTAGTGAAAACTAGACTTGTAGCTGATTAGAAAAAGTTTCGTATATAAGATGTTGAATAAAGGACTCTTTTGTATGTAAGAGTTTCAAACAAATAAATAAAACCAATGGCCTTTTTGACATAACGAGATTTTAAAAATATTTTCGTATATATATGTAATTATTTATATGATCAGACGAAAACTCTTTCAAGTAAATAAGAGTTTTGAACGAAATTGATGTAAATAACGCTTTACGTATTTGATAATATCTGTAATCGCGAACTCTTTTACGTTAATAAGAGTTTTCAAATAAAATAAATAATTAATCGCTTAAATTTGATTTAATTATTTATTAACGACCGGAAATATTTTATATTTTATTTTATTTTTCTGTGTATATTTCTTTTATATATTTATTATGTCCAAAAGTCCTATAGGGTATACCTATAGGTGGATCTTTTATTTATTATGTGCTAATGAGCGCTCGTTTTAGAGATCACTGCACTTTGTACATATGCATGTATGTACATATGTATTACGCTTTTGGTTTTTTATGCAATCCTGCTTGTTTTTGTTGCTCAAAAATCAAGGGGTATTGCAGGACATATGCCAATGTGGACTTCGAATATATTTTATACGCAATCCTGCTTGGTTTTGTTAGTTAAAATCCAAGGGGTACCGCGGAACATATGCCAATGTGGACTTTGAAGCAATAAGCGTATCTACATATGTGACAGTACACTTTTGTACAAATATTTAATTATGAAAAGTTGTTATAAAAACCTTTTGTTATATAATTTGTACCCAATGTCGATTGGGTATTTGTTTCAGTATATATTGACTATATTTATATGCGCCCGTATGTGCATATATATATACGCGTGTAAATGTATACGTATGTATGTTTGTACGAAAAACACCTAAAAGAGAATTAACCGACCGTAGGTAATTTCACTTGTTAGTAAGAATGTATATAATTTGTGTAACTGCGCCGCATGTACAAAAGTATGTATGTATATATGTACACAGTGAGAAGAGGCCGCGAAAAGAAAATAGAATGATATTCTGACTTTAGAATATATGTATGTATGTATTAAATGTAGATATTTTGAAATATGTATATATGCATATGATTAGAGTAGTAAACGAGCCAGTTATGCTCTTTATATGTTTTTAGAAATATATATACGTGAAATATATGAATATATGTATGTATGGTATTAAATTTAGTTTCCAAACACGCTTTTGTTTGTCGTTTGTTGTTTTCTTTTTTTGTTTCTTTCCGATTACCGTAGCTTATTTTAAGCAATCCTGCTTATACTTGGTGAAGTATAAGGGGGTCTTGCCGGAAATTTCGCAAGTAAATACTTGAAGTCTTATATATATTTTTTCGAGGTTGGTTTGTGTTATGACACAACGGTAAGCATTTACCGGCAATCACTAATCCGTTATATACAGTACCAAACTGCTTTGTTAGCGGTTTTCGGTTTTAACCGAAAAATAAACCGAACACCGAATACAGTTTGGTAACGGTTTCCATTTATTTTTCGACCGGGATTTTGGTCTGAACCGTAAACTTTATGAAAATGATATATTAGAAATGAAAGGAGACGATACTACTCACTTTGATTTCCGCCAGGTGCTTTTGGGGATAATATGAGTGTATGTGTATTTGCCTGTGTCTACGCTTGTGCCTGTGCTTGTGGAGTGCTTCTTTCTCCTATCCTTGTGCTGCTTGCTGCTGCGGTGATTCTCTGGTAGCTTTGTGTTTTTTTTTCCTTTTTTGTCTTGTTTTTTCTTGTTTGTGCGTTATTTCACACAATACTTCACTTTTATTTTCACAGCACAATTATTATTATTATTTTTTTTTCTTTTTTTTCACCTCACTTGTACGGTTTAGAACCCCTTTTTTTGTTGTTGTTGTGTTTTATTTGTGCTTGATTTTCGTCACTTTAATCACAGCGTTACCACTTTTCTCTTATATGTATGTAAATATGTATATATAAGCCACCGTACCTGTCTTTTTTTTGTCACCGCACGTTTGTTCACCTTTTATGTGTTATGTATTCATACATACTTATGCATATGGCAAAAATTTCTCCTTTTTTTTTGTTTCGAATTTTCTCACCACCGTAACTTTTTAACTTTTGCCAAATTTTGTCACCAATTTTTTTTTTTTTACATATGTTATTTTCACACTGCACTTTCGATACCTTTTTTTTTCTTTTTCTCCAATCAACACAGGTTTTACTTAGGTTTTATTTAAAATTTTTTGTCACTACCGGTTTTTATTTGTCCAAGTTTTGTCACTAACGAGATTTTTTTTTTATTTTATCACTACCGTTTTCTGTAAAGTTTTCACTCCCGTTTTTTTGTTTTTTTTGTAATTAGTTTAGATTGTTAGCGCGTCGCCGCGTCACCGAGATTAATTATATTTTATTTTATGTATTTTTAAATTTATGTCGCCACTAGTGCCGTCCGGTACGGCTCGAAGGACCATTAGAAAAATTATGTTACTCACAAAACAAATTACCGGCACTCACCTTAGTTGAAGCGTTAAAATGTTTTCGGATATCAGGTACGTGTCGGCGCACGGATTGATCGAAAAAGCAAAACGGCGCCGTCCGTCAGTTGCTTTTGTTCATGGTGTCCAGTGTCCTTGTGTGTGGTGTGAAGATGTGGTGGATATGTTGATGATGTGGTGGGCATCATGCCGATGTGTTGAGAATGCGGTGTGTAGTGTGAGATGAAAAAAATGATGCGCATGATGTCAATGTGTTGAGTATGGTATGTGTTGTGTGGGGTGAAGATGTGTTGAGTATGGTGTGTATGTGTGGGGTGTAGTGAGATTATATTAAGAGGGGGGCGCAGAAGCTCATTTAACCACTTTTTTCGACTTACGCTGCTGATCGAAAGCAACAGCGACAAAAATCAAAAGTAGCAAAAAGTCGAATGCATCACTTTTAGCGACTGTGACTGCCGACGACAGTCGAAAATTGTAGATAGCTGCTGCGGCAACTTATGTATACGATCAAAAGCTACAGCAAAGCAGAAAGCAGAAAAACGAATAACGGCGACTTATGCTGATTTCTGATTTTCGTAGCTGTTTGATTTTTGCGCCAGTCAAAGCATGCGACTTCTGATTTTTTCATCATATGATCTGAAACTTGCCGCAGTTTTTTAAGCGCTGCTTGTGGCGTCATTCGCGTGTATATAAAAAAATCAGTGTGGTCAATCCTCTTCATTTCCAGTAATCGTACAAAAAAACCATCCTTCTTCCTCTTTCTGTTTATTTCCCCCACTGAACATGACCGAACTCTTTGTAATGTAATTTCCCTAATTTCTGTTAATATGCGTATTCCGTCTAAAACAGAAGTAAGCATTTTAATTGTTTTTAAATATTTTAATTTTCTATTAATTTTTGCAAAATCCAAAGGAAATATATTATAAAACCAAAACACAAATTGCTCATGGACACTTTTTTCTTCTGCATGTAAGCACATTATAGTCATTCAAAAGTCTACTCTCCGTTCGTTATGCATTTGACAGGCTTTTCGCTCATTTTTTGACAGCGAATTTACATTATAGTTAGGCCTTAAAGGAGAGTAGCGTGGGGTGTTATCATGGATAATATGATACGAGACTCTTTGATTCGAGAGAGAGCTGTCAAAACTCGCATTTTTTATAACGTTTGCCATTGATGCCACTGCTGAAAAATATTAGATTGGGCATTTTATAAATAACTTTTGGGCATTTTGCAATTTCAACACTACCGCTGAGGTATGCAAATAGCGCGTTACCGATATTATTTTTGCGTGCTCGGTTCCCCAGTAGGCTTATGTCACCCTTACACAACATGATACACAACATAATATATATATATATATACTAGAGGACCCGTCCACGCTTCACTGTGGCTGAAAATACTACAACTACCATCTATGTATATGATTTCTATTAGTTGGATTATAACTATTAGTTAAGGAGATTTTGAATTTTTGTGAAGCAGCTTGTGTTAGTTTACAAAAAAATGGATCATAATACATTTCGTGTGCCAATGAAGCATTGCTTTTTTTGTGAAAATACTGTTGTATTTTGGCTCATGGAAATCCACCGATGAAAAGATATTTGCCAAGCTTAAAGAGGCGAAAGCTCTGGGCAAAGTGTGTGCCTCGCAAGTTCATAATCCAACAAACACAACGAATAACTGATTCTGAGAAGTGTTTGAGTGCTCTTTAATCGTAATAAAACCGAATTTTTGCGTCGGTGTTTGACAATAGAAACATAACTCCACCATTTCCCACTGAAGTCTAATCGACAGTTATTCTAGTGGACTGCACATGATGAACCGGTTCTCAGGCGTGGAAAGACGAAAAAGTCCGCTGGAAAGGTTATGACATCAGTTTTACTGAGCCAGTTATAATCTATTTCACTGCGTATTTGGTTGCAGCTCTTTTCTACTATTCCAAATACTTAGCAATTGTATTATTTTTGAGGAAGAATCTGTTTAAAATTGTACGCATATATTCAAATGATTCCTACAAACATGAATTTTGAACAAATGCTTATGATTTGAAATATAAAATTTGTATTTATGAGTTTTATTAAATTTTGGTATAAAGAGGTAAAAGGTATCCTATGTCCTTACGCCGGTTCTAGGCTACCTCTCCACCAATTTTCAACCAAATCGGTTCAGCTGTTCTTGAGTAATAAATGGTGTAACTAACACAACTTTCTTTTATTTAATATATAATAAAACAGGAAAATAGTGTTTTACAGTTCATACTTAGGTTATGCTTAGGCACTGAAAATGGGAGTAGTAATGCTTAAATAACAGCTGATTTTTGTTTTGAATTTGCTTTGAATTTTCAGCGACATCTTCCGTAGCGTAGGGCAAGTGTCCGTTCGTTTGCACTCAATAACAGCTTATACTTTTCCTTCTGTTCCCATAGGTGCTCCGACTCGCTAATGATGAAATTTGGGGTTCTTTTGTTGTTTTCATCAATTTTTGATATAATTTTTCTCGCAAATTTATGTATTGTCTGTTATAATTTAAATATTTCAAACATATTTTTATGAATGACATTTGTAAAACATATGTTGCCCACAACGTATATCATAATAAAATTTTATAAAAATTAAGCATTGACTGTGAAACGCAAACGACTACTCAGTTTGCAACAATACTTAGCTAAGATTTTATTTAGGCACAACTTAAGTATGGACTGTGAAACCGGGCATTAGCCATACAAAATTCTATACCTAAATGCAACTAAATGAAATTTTTTTTTGCATTTAGGAAATACATGCAGAAATCAACTCTGCGATTTCCTAAATTCCTCTGAAATCTCCCAAATTCGAGGAAGATTTACTGGAAAAGAGTGGCAGCATTGCTTATTTGTCTGACCATACATATGTACATAACTTTATTTATTTCACAGATTGTATGTGATTTTTCTTAAATTTAGAATATTGGAAGTCATAGATTCGTATAACTTTACCACAAATAATATAAACTTCAAACAACGCATTTTCATTTAATGTTTTTAGCAAGTGGTAGCTTTTGTTATGACAGCCTAAATCCATGAAAATTTAGAAAGAAATGTAGCGCCATCTACTGTAACATACCACACTTACTCAATACCGCTGTTAGCGCCACCAACTGGTGGATAGCTCTTTGCTAATAATAAACAAATAATTTGCAATAAATAAATAATGCGACTATAAGGAGAGTTATAAACTATCCTATCTTTCAAGTTGGACCAAACTGCACACAGTGTTAAAAATTTCATTAAAATCGGTTCAGTAGTTTAGGAGTCCATCGAAAACAAACAACGTGACACATGATTTTTATATATTAAGATATATATGTATGTGTACATATTAAAAATAAATACGTAGTTAACAAATTAAAAGAATAGATATAAACATCAGAAACCAAAACAATTCATAAAAAATATCACAATATGTATACTAGTACTTATACGTAAGTAGATAAATAAATACATTTATAACTAATGTAACAATTTAAAATAATAAATGAACACAAAAACAAAACAATTCATATAAAAATATCACAAATTAAAGATATATGTATTCAATGCATATATGTATATAATTAATACTATTCTAATTATAATTTTCCTACCAAAATACTGTAATTTTTTAAATTATTTCTACACTAAGTACTACAATCAATATTGTGATACAATAAAATATTTATTTATATTTAACGTACGTAGTAGAATTTAATTACAAATATATTATTATAATATGTATGTACTTAGATTAGTAAATTACATATTTTTGAAAACTACTGTATTAACTCTATAAAATATTATGCACAAAGTTTACTTTTGGCATTTTCACTAAATTATACTAAATTAATCACTTTGAAAATGCATATATATGTATGTATTAAAATGAAAAATCATTAATACACATAACACATAAAAATTTTCTTTACCAAATATGCACACACTTCAATGAAATTTCGTTTCACACTGATTTTGTCAAATAATCATGGAACGCGTTTGACAGAAAAAGAGGGCCAATGCTAAAGTTTAGTATCATCTTATCCATGGTGTTATCGCGACGCAGCGTATAAGCGAAAGTAATCATAATCAGCGATGATCCAATCCTTTTGATGGTTGACATCTGCTGTGGTGAAATCCAATGTGTCCCCAGGTGTGGTGTATTGGTGGTGTGGTGTTGTGTCTAGCTAGGGTGCGCCAGTTTTTCCCGGGTAGAGTGGGTGGAGGCTTAACTCATTTAAACATCCTGGGCCCCCTAGGCGAATATTTTGCCTAGAATTACGTACATATATGCTGCTGCGTGTACATATTTCGGCGTAGAGCTGGTAGAGTAGCCGAGGGCGCAGAACACATGCTATAAATGTTGAAAACAGCTTTGGTTTTAAACATATTTAGTATTTGGTATGCACATAAGTTTGCTTTTACGTGTGTACAATAAAAAACTATATTTTACGGATTTATGAGTTTGTAACTGCTTTTCAAGTTATTATATTTGCGGTTGTTTCTTTAATCGATTTATTATTTGTGGTTTAATTTAAAATTTCTTTACCATCGGCTTGGTAAACTAGCTGTTTATTAATTGCCTTTTCTGTGTTATCGGCTTATAAAGGATTGTAACTCCACGCCTGGCTCAGATGTTGCCAGAATGGGTACTCCTTAGCCCTGGAGTTATGACTATGAAATTAGAGGGATCTTGTGAGAGAATGGCCGTGAATGGAGAATGGCTTCGATTCTTATAGTGGTAATTTCCAGGTACTTTTTTGAAGTGGAATGTTAAAATTTTATAACAGATTCCCACCAACACCCTTATGAGGAGCGCTTATGTAAGGTCGATAAGAACGACCTTTGCTTTTTGTAAGTCTAGGTGCGTCACAGTATCGCATTGCGCATATGGTGATCGCTTAACCTTAATTTTGTTTAAGATTTTATTTATTTTAAAAATTTACGAAAAATGTCGATTTTTCGACCTTTTTATACAACTGTGTTATATGTTGTTTTAGTGCGTATGCACCAAATTGGCGTTTAGTAGCCCGCCACCGCTCTTGGATTTGTTCAGATTTTTTTTCTCATTATTGGCGAAAGCCATCTTGCGGGGTCAAAAAGTTGTATGTGCTTTCAAGACATGGACTGTCAGAGGTAACTCTGACTTTGTTTTTTATACCCATTTGTGGAGTAATGGAAAATTGTGGCTCTAATGGTAGTCGTATGACGTACCGGCCATTATTTGATCAAGTAGTTATGGGGGGAAGTTTCTTTAACTTTTGAAATTTCCTTAATTGTGAATTAAGGTATTAGTTTTTATTATACTCAACTTGAGTTGGTATGGTGGTGACTAGTTCTGTAACTAGTCCACTTTGTGTTTCGCTGTGGTTTGAGATTTTTGTGCCTTTGAGAAGCATTGTGTCTCTTCGGAATTTTCCGAATTTTGGGTTTCAGGATTTGCTTTTGCAATTAAACCCGTGGTTCTTTTTGTAAAAGCGCTTCTTTGCAGTGAGATCGGATATCTGCTGTAATGAAGCATTGAATTGTGTCTTTTGTGAAAACAATTAAATTTGCTTTTGCAACTTTTAAGATTGTGTGTATGGGACAAGCAGTTTGTACAGAGTCTTTTTGATCTGACAAAGTTGTTCCTTTCGTTAATGTTTAATTTTTTAAACTTCTCGTAAGTTTTAAGATTATGCCCTCTTGTGCATAGTTCGCATGATGCATGTTTTCTTTGTTCGGATGTGAACGATTGTGTTTTGTTATAAATTCTGTTTGATTTGTTTTTGCTTTTCGCTTGGGGTCTATTGAAGCTTACATTGAGGTCGTGATTAATGTTCTTATTTCTGACTATTTTTTCTTCTACTCTTTCCGCAATTTCATATTGGGAGGTGAGAAAATCTTTTATTTGTCGCCACGTTGGGCACTTCTTTCGTGATGAGAGCGATTGCTACAACAAAAGTAACTATTTTTCTGGTAATGCAGCTGTGCATATATTTACCAGAATGGGGTCCCAATTATCTGTGGGAATATTCTGTGTTGATAAAACAGACAAACAATTTGAAGCCGTGGATTGAAGCTTTATGAATTCTACACTTGTTTCTTTTTTAATTTTTGGCAAGTTCATTATTGTTGTTACTTGTTTATCAGTATTCTTTTGTTTTCGTGTCTAGCTTTTAGAGCTTCCCAAGCCAAATTGAAATTATCGTCATTTAATGCGAACTGTTTTACTATGACGCCTGCTTGACCTTTTGTTTTGTATCGAAGGTGATACAATTTTTGCATATGTGATAATTTTGGATGATTGATGTAAACGGCTGTAAACATGTCCCGGAAGGACGGCCATTCTTCATAACCACCACAAAATGTTTCTGTGTCACATACGGGAACCTCGAGGTGGATGCCTGAACTAGGCTCTTGACTGTCTATTTGTGGCAGCTCTACCCTCGTATGAGGAGTAGGAGCTATTACTTTTATTAGCAGTTTTCGTATATTGTGTTAGCAGATAATTTAAAATTTTTTTGGTAGATTTGAATCGCCAAAATCTACAATGGCGTCATGAGCCGTTTGGAGGCGAGTCCAAACATTTTTAAGATTTTGGTTTTTTATTTCTAACAACGATTCCGAGTTTTCGTGAATCGGTGAAGAGGCAAATCTAGTGCAGTATCTTAATAAACTGTCACTTTCTGAAATAAATTTAGCAACCTGTTTTGAGCGTGAAGCTCCAGGTATACTTTGATTTTTGTTATTGTTCATTATTTTGGTTCTATGTAGAAATATTTGTTAAAATGAAATAATGGTTTCTCAGTGCGAACTGAAAACTTTATTAAGTATATAAACGTTTTTTTCGTAAAAGACAGGTTATTTGTTTATTTAATACCGTTACTTATTTACTTGCTATTTAAATTTATTTTATTTATTTTTATTTTATATGCTTTGTTTTCAAACCGCAATATTAGTTTTAAGTATTTCCTATATAGGCACACCCTAATACTTGACTTGTATGCACTTGTTTTTTTGCAATTGAGAGCTCGTCAAAGAGATCAATATGCTTTGTACATAAGTATGCACGAATTGTTTGTGCTAATGTATTTGGGCAAAGAATATGCTGTAATGTTTTTTTTCAGTCTTGCTTGTTTTTGTTTGACAAAGAACAAGTGATATTCAGAATAGATGCCAATGTGGACATTGTGTATGTTTAAATATACATATATGTATGTTTGAATGTACATTGTTACATACGAGTATGTATATAAGTATCACCTTTTTTTTACCCGAGCGTTTTGTATTGTTGTATTTAAAAACTTGTATGTATTTTGGAAAACTGGTGTTTTTTATATTATTAAAATTTATATTTTTAATAATTTGGTACCCAGTGCAGGGTATAAAATTACAGGCAAATCCTATGCCGTATGATAATATGCACAAATATACGTATAAATGTATGTTCGCACTGCTAAGAGAGCACGAAAGCGAAGTGGATAATGTGCAGGTATGCTCCCGTATGCACTTTGTTATTACTCGTATATTTGGTAGGTGTCATATACCTGCACTAGGTAAATAAGCATATATGTAGGTATGTCTCTTTTGTTCTTTTTAATTTTTTTGGTGCTTTTTATGTTACAATTTTGATTATTGTATGTGCCTTTGCTTACTTAATTTATTTAATCCGGCTTATTGTTTTATTAAACATAATAGGTATGCCGGAAAATATGGGAAGTAAACTGAATTTTTTTTTATTTGTTAATATGTGTATTTGAATACACGAAGGTAAGCTAGTACATAGGCATCGACAAATTTGGTATTTGTATTTATGTATGTATGCATATGTGTATATATATTCCACTGAACAGTTTTAGTGTTTTCCGGTAAATTAGACCCAAAAATTAGTACCATTTGGTAACTGCAATAAATTGTTAAAGGGAATGCGTCATAGGTTTTATATTCCTATATATACAGACAGCCGAACGATTTGCTACTCGGCTTGCACTCCTGCTCTCTGAGAGCACTCGTCAACAACTCGGTATAAGGGAACTGTGAGACGGCTTTTCAAACTCCTTACGTACAGCTGCAACCGAAACCATTGATTTTCGGAAAGTGCAAATAAACAGCTGGTACGACGAGGAGTGCCGTGTCGCAGCGGAGAGAAAATAGACTGCCTACCTCGCACCGTTACGATCGACCACAAAACGGGCGGGATGGAATAGATACCGAGAGTTGAAGAGGAAAGCGAGACGCATTTGCAGACAGAAAAATAAAGATGACGAAATGCGTGAGCACGCAGAGCTTGATGAGCTGACCGACATTCTACGAAAAAATGCGGCGGCTTACTGACGGTTTCAAAGCCAGAGCATACTCTTGTAGAACCCCCAAAGGTGATCTAGTCACCGATGCCCAGAGCATACTTAAATTATGGAGGGAACACTTATCCAGCCTGCTCAATGGCAGTGAACGCACAACGCCAGGAGAAGGCGAACCCGATTCCCCAAATCGATGACGATGGAGCAGACGTTCCATTGCCCGACCATGAAGAAGTTCGAATAGCAATTACCGGCCTGAAGAACAACAAAGCTGCATGGACCGATGGATTACCGGCCGAGCTGTTCAAACACGGCGGCGAAGAACTGATAAGGAGCATGCATCAGCTTCTTTGTAAAATATGGTAGGACGAAAGCATGCCCAACGATTGGAATTTAAATGTGCTCTGCCCAATCCATAAAAAAAAGACCCCACAATCTGCGCCAATTACCGTGGGATAAGTCTCCTCAACATCGCATATAAGGTTCTATCGAGCGTATTGTGTGAAAGATTAAAGCCCACCGTCAACAAACTGATTGGACCTTATCAGTGTGGCTTTAGACCTGGCAAATCAACAGCCGACCAGATATTCACCATGCGCCAAATCTTGGAAAACACCCGTGAAAGGAGAATCGACACACACCACCTCTTCGTCGATTTCAAAGCTGCTTTCGACAGCACGAAAAGGAGCTGCCTTATGCCGCGATGTCTGAATTTGGTATCCCCGCAAAACTAAGACGGCTGTGTAAACTGACGTGGAGCAACACGAAAAGCTCCATCTGGATCGGGAAGGACCTCTCTGAGCCGTTCGATACCAAATGAGGTTTCAGACAAGGCGACTCCCTATAGTGCGTCTTCTTCAACCTGCTGCTAGAGAAAATAATTCGAGCTGCAGAACTCAATCGAGCAGGTACAATCTTTTATAAGAGTGTACAGCTGCTGGCGTATGCCAATGATATTGATATCATCGGCCTCAACACTCGCGCCGTTAGTTCTGCTTTCTCCAAACTGGACAAGGAAGCAAAACAAATAGGCCTAGCAGTGAACGAGGGCAAGACGAAATATCTCTTGTTATCAAACAAATAGTCGTCGCATTCGCAACTTGGCTCTCACGTCACTTTTGACAGTCGTAACTTTGAAGTTGTAGATAACTTCGTCGATCTTGGAACCAGCGTAAACATGTCAGCATGGAAATCCAACGCAGGATACCTCTTTCCAACAGGTGCTACTTCGGACTGAGTAGGCAATTGAGAAGCAAAGTCCTCTCTCGACGAACAAAAATCAAGCTCTATAACTCACTCATAATTCCCGTCCTGCTATATGGTGCAGAGGCTTGGACGATGACATCAACTGATGAGTCGACGTTGCGAGTTTTCGAGAGAAAAGTTCTGCGAAAGATTTATGGTCCTTTGCGCATTGGCCACGGCGAATATCGTATTCGATGGAATGATGAGCTGTATGAGATTTACGACGACATTGACATATTTCATTGAATTTAGAGACAGCGGCTGAAAGTATTCGACGCAATACTCGCCGGGGGAAGCAGAGGAAGAAGAAGACCTCCACTCCGTTGAAAGGGCCAGGTGGAGAAAGACCTGGGTTCGCTTGGAATATCCAATTGTCGCCACGTAGCGGAAAGAAGAAACGACTAGGGCGCTGTTAGTAACTCGGCTACAATCGCGTAAGCAGTGTCTACGTCATTTAAGAAGAAGATATATATGTACATACATATGTAATATATTAAAGGACTTGATACGCTCCCTTGGTATTTTGGTATGATATGTTTTGCAGGGTATATGTGTTGCCTGCCTTCTGCGTTTTGTTCTCCGTTCTGTGTTTCAACTGGCTACTTCCCTGTGCTGTTGTTTGTTTGTATATTTGTTCCAATTATTCGCACTCGTTTGATACGTTTTTTGTATGCTTTGTTGTTTAGGAGCTTTTAAATTTGCACCTGATGTATGTTTTGTTTTGTTTATGTTTTGTGTTTAAATTTCGCGCACGTTAGTTTTAGTTTGTTAAATTCATTTTTGTGGTTTTTTGGCACGCACTTTTTATATCTTAATATTATTTTTTATTTAATTAGGAATTTTATCCAAATTTTGTGCAAATAGGAATTTGTTTTTGATATATGCTATGTATATGTATTTATTTCACTGCACTATTATTATTATTATTTTTTTTTGTCACCACGCGTCTTGTTATTTCATATATGTATGTATAATATATGCATGTATGTATGTATATTTATATACCACTGCGTTACGCTTGGCCGCGGGTGTATATATATAATATATGTATATATGTATATATATATATTTTTATAAATATCCAAAGGTGCCTTTCTGTAAGGCTCGAAGGACCATGAATTAGTTTGTACTCAGTATATTGGAAAACAAAACAAAAAATATCTGTTTTATGCTTAATACACTTGGTTTTTTTGAATAAATTTTATTGGAATAAACAATTTTATATTTCATAAATTTATGTAATATGAATATCGACGGGTAAAGCCGCGACACTCAAATTCCGGGGGCGATTTGTCGGTGCTGGCGATCAACGTGGTTGACTTGATGATTAAGGGAGAGTAGCGTGAAGTGTTATCGCGACACAGCGTATAAGCGAAAGTAATCATATACAGGTTTTGGTAGTTGACATCTGCTGTGGTGAAATCCAACGTGTCCCCAGGTGTGGTGTTTTGGTGGTGTGGTATTGTGACTAGCTAGGGTGCGCCAGTTTTTCCGAGTAGAGTGGGTGGAGGCTTAACTTATTTAAAGAAATATATACAGGGTGGCGCAAATTAATGACTTCGTCCCAAGGCACGTAAACAAAGTTTCCACTAAGCATCATCAATAATAACCAAACATGCATTATCAAGAAATTCATTCTCAACATGTAAACAACAAACATCTGGCAGTGGAATAATCCACTATGATAACCACCACCGCATTTCAACAATAACAAACAAGTGATAACAAGATAACAGCATCTCAATAAAAACAAAAAATTTGCAACCAGCAAATAAGCATCTCACTAGTACTGTAAGATCTTATATTAGATGCAGTTTAACGAATATCAGATTGCACAGAAATTTAAATGTAAGTGTTAGTTGCGAAAAACCACTAGTCCCGCACAGCATTCACCGGCAAGGGGGCAGAGCCTCAGATGAATACTCAGTTTCACTAAAATGCTCACTTGACCTGACTGCCAAAGATCCATCTAGCAACATTGCGGGTATTTTAGTGCCATACAAAAATCAGCATAATATACTGCTAACAATCCATGCTCTAATCCATAAACAACCCTCACATGAATCAATAACATCATATCGCAGGCACGGAGGCGCAAAAGCTCCTAGTGAGCCTACCGTTTCGGCCACGGAAGTATACGACTACTATTATTCTAGTCATCAATGTACAGTATTTCCTAAGCTCCTGCATGTGCTTATAACTATTATAACTTCAAAACGACAAGACTGGAAAGTCTCCAAGGAGTAATCCTATATCGAGAAGCTCTCGTGCTGCCACAGCCTATACAACGGAGGCACACACAGTGGTAGATACAGGAAGTCATAATTTTTTTTTAAATTATCTGTGCCATTTTTATTAGGTTAATAATCCCTGCTTATAATATTATAAATGCGAATTTAAGTTTGTTTGTTACGCTTTCACGCAAAAACTACTTAACCGATCATCATGAAACTTTGTTCATATACTCTTGAAGGTATTAGAAGTAACATAGGGTACTTTATATTAAAAAAAATTTACGAAAGATAAAAAAATTGTTGGTCAAAAAATCGTCAAATTTAGCTACTTCAACGCCATCTATTTAGCATTACAGTAATGAAGTTTCAACCCTGAATACTGTAATACCGTCCCACTGTATTACCGGCGGTGACGACAATATCTAATTCAATTGAATATAGCTTCAAATGTTTCTAATTTTTCTATATTTATTGTTATTTTCTTCTGTCGTTACATGCAGTATAAAACAATTCAAATTTTTTAGGTAATCCGTAATTTTTGTGGTTAGCTGTCACTTTATTATTTTAGATCTTACTCGATGATGTTAATGCTTACTCTGCTTTTATTTAAAAAGGCCTCGGAAGCGGAAATCTGGTCTATCCAAAAATTCATCGCGGGCCCGTGCCGCAAAAGTTCCACGAAATCAAGAAACTTCGGCTCATGCAGAGCTGAGAAGACAACAACAAGCTGAGCGACAAAGAGTTTTGAGAGCAGCCTCTTCAGGCACGAGTTCGTTTAGAAAGACAAGCTGCACTGCAGACAACTAGAAGAGCGATAGAAACAACAGAACAATCGCAGGCGAGAAGAATTCATAATGCAGACATGCAGACCACGCGCCGCCGAAATTTCATGCGTAATGATTTGGCTGAGTTTAATGGTACTGGGTTTCAATATGATCCTTCAATTGAATATCATAATTAGCCATTGATGTTATTGGCTTAATGAATAAAAAATGTCAGTACTGCGATGCTTTTAAATGGAAAGATGAAACTGCTAGAATGTGCTGTTCCGGTGGTAAAGTTTCACTTCCATTACTTGGTGAACCAAAAGAGCCTTTGAAAACTTTATTATTAAATGTTACAGATGAGTCAAAGCAATTTCTAAGCAAAATAAGAAGGTATAACTCTTGCTTTCAAATGACATCCTTTGGAGTTGATAAAGTGATAAGAATGCCCGGGTTTTCACCAACTTTCACTGTACAAGGACAGATACATATATCATCAAATTGGATCACTATTTCCAGAAGATGATGATCAGCATAAATTTCTGCAGATATACTTTACAGGTGATGAACAAAATGAAGTGAATCATCGTTGCCAATATATTGAAGGAGTAGAAAGAGAAACGGTATTGAAAAGTCAACGAATATTACACAGTCACAATGTCTTGGTAAAAATTTTTAAAAGTGCGATAGACAACCGGCCTTCAGATAACTACAAAGTTATCATTCATGCTGATCGCACTCCATGGCGAACATGAAAGGCGTTATAAGCGAAGATGGTCAATGAAGTTGATGTTTTGGTTACTGGTGACCCGATCTCTCCACGAGACATAGTACTACGGGCACATGACAATACGCTAAAGCGTGTACTCATAGATTCTATGATGCTTTGCAGTACCCTTTAATTTTCAGTAAAGGAGATTTTGGATATCAGTTTAATATTTCAGTCAATAATCCAACAACCGGACAACAAATTCCAAATGAAATAGTTTCCTGCATGGACTTTTATGCGTATTACATGATGCTCAAGAGCATGACTTCAACCTTCTTCTGCGTACAAGTCAACTTTTTCATCAATTCTTGGTAGATATGTATATTAAAGTAGAGAGCGAACGTCTTCGTTACATTTACGATTTTATTATTTCATTTATTTACAAAAAAAATTACGAGCTGAAGAATACATACATTTACAAGATGCGATTAGCGCAGACAATCTTCAAGAAGAAGATAACACAGTTATTAAAAATATGATCGTGTAGCTCGCAATCCAGCATCACCTTGCATGCAAAATGGCAAGTGTACAAAAAAGTATCCTCGAGAAATGATTAAAGAAACAGTTCACAGTTCACTTTTGCAAAGACATTATTGTACTCTGAGGTTCCCCGTTATTATACATGGAACAGTTCAAAAATAGAATGGCGTCGTCGTATTCATGGTACACCTGTTCAAAACCAACCTGGGGTTAAAGCATCGGATGCTCTTGGTCGTGTCTATACCGTACATGTTACGAATTTTGAATGCTTTTATCTGCGCATGTTGTTGCATCATGTTAGAGGTCCAATTAGCTTTACAGAACTTAAAATTGTCAATGGCCAGGAATGTCAAACATACCGAGAAGCATGTGAAGCTCGGCGAATGTTAGAAAATGACAATTATTGGGACGAAACTATGGAGGAAGCTGTACAATACCAATCGCCAGATAAACACTGGGAACTTTATGCTACGCTTTTATATTCTTGCGGTCTTTCTAACCCTCAAACTCTTTGGAATAAGTACAAAGAATACATGACTGAAGATATTTTACATCAACTGCAGCACACACAGATATTACTTTCAATGAAAATGTCTACAATAAAACGCTAATTATATTCGAAAACAAGGTTTTTACGATGGTTGGAAAAAAATTAGATGATTTTGGAATGTCGAGCCCTCGACGAGACAATATGGATGATTTTGATAATGAAATTGCACGAGAGCTAGATTATGATTTCATAGCACTGCAACATCAAGTGACAGAATTAGTCCCTCAATTACTTCCAGAGCAAAATCATGTTTTCCATCAAGTTTTACGTAAAATAGACTCCGGCAGTGGTGGACTCTTCTTTCTCGACGCACCAGGAGGAACTGGAAAGACGTTTTTGCTTAACTTATTATTAATGTCTGTCAGAAAAGACCAAAAAATAGCAGTTGCTGTAGCTTCGTCAGGTATTGCCGCGTCGCTATTAAACGGCGGTCGTACGGCACATTCCGTTTTAAAATTACCATTGAATGCGAGAATGCAAGCTTTTAGTGTGGGATGAAAGTAAAATGTCTCACAAGAAGGCTATATAAGCTTTAAACCGGACTCTCCAGGACGAGATAGTACAGATATAATGGGAGGCATGGTAGTTTTATTGACTGGTGATTTCCGTCAAACCCTCTCAGTGATTCAGAGGGGGACACCAGCAGATGAAATTCAAGCGTGCATTAAATCATCAAGCTTATGGTCGATAGTTGAAAAACTACGCCTGAAATCGAGTATGAGAGTGCATCTTCATAATGACGTGGATTCAGGACTTTACGCAGAAATGTTGTTGAAAATTAGTGATGGTTGTTTAGATGTTGACGCTGAATGCTACATATTACTGTCAAGAGAATTTTGTAATTTACTAGAAAGTGATGTGGGTCTCATTGCTAATGTTTTTCCGGAATTGCAACAAAATTTGTGGTGTGTGATCAGTGGTTGTGTGCAAGAGCAATATTAGCACCAAGAAATGAAATTGTTAATAGGATCAACACTGACATTTTAAACGAGGTTCAAGGAGAAATGAAGGAATATTTGTCAATGGATACAATTATAGATACGGAACTAAGTACTTCATATCCTGTGGAGTTTTTAAATTCACTTGAACTATCGGGTGTACCGTCACATAAACTTCAATTGAAACTAAATGTACCAGTAATGCTTATGCGAAATATAGATGCTTCTCGGCAATGTAATGGAACAAAGCTTCGGATAACAAAATTGGGACAGAACATACTTGGTGCTACTATTTTAACAGGTGTCGGTAAGGGAAATACTGTTATAATACATAGGATACCAATTATTTGCATTGACCTTCCATTTCAATTTAAAAGGGTTCAGTTTTCCGTCAAGATTAGCTTTGCTGTTACTATAAACAAGGAACAAGGACAAACATTACAGGTAGCAGGAGTGCATTTAGAAAACCCTTGCTTCTCTCATTGGCAACTTTATGTAGACTGTTCACGTGTATCATGCCCGAAATTTACACATAGTTGCACCCGGCGGGAAAACTTATAACATTGTCTACAAAAATATCCTAGATTAATACTTTGTATTTTATTTTTTAAATTGTTAGAATTCAGAATAATTTATTTTACGGTGAAATATATTTTAACATTTGTTGCATTTCAATACGCATATTTTAAGGTGTTGAAAATTCATTGTCTGTAGTAATTTTTAAAAATTGTTGATCTCAGCCAACCAATAAAATTTAGTTATCATATTGACTCATTTCTATTATTATACCCTAACCCTTTATCTCTCATACTTATTTAATGGCTTCACTCCGGACGAAGTCGCGGGTAAAAAGCTAGTTCCTATATAATTGATATAAGAATTTTCAAACATCCGTTTGACTATAAAAATGTACATCGGTCAATCTTTTTAATGAAACTCAAAGAGCGTTTTTCTTTGATATTAGTATCCCCTCAAGACGGAGGTAACAGAGTGCACCAACACATTGAAACATTCCTAGCTGATCACCAACACTGTTACATTTTCTGTAATTTTCAATTGAATGGAAGAATGTGTAAGTAAGAAAGAGAAGAACTATCGACATTGAAGCTTATCGAAAGAAGAATTAATAACAGAAACTAGAAAATGCGCAATTTTTTTTTATTATTTTTGGCGTTTCAACAAGTAAGCTCTTATTTGATAAAAATTTTAATTACGAATAATTTTTTTAAAAATACCTATAGATAGAAATCAAGGAGATCTTGTTTAACTAATGCCCGGTTTCACAGTCCATACTTAAGTTGTGCCTAAATAAAATCTTAGCTAAGTATTGTTGCAAACTGAGTGGTCGTTTGCGTTTCACAGTCAATGCTCAATTTCTATAAAATTTTATTATGATATATGGCAACGTTATGGGCAACATATGTTTTACAAATGTCATTCATAAAAATATGTTTGAAATATTTAAATTATAACAGACAATACATAAATTTGCGAGGAAAATTATATCAAAAATTGATGAAAACAACAAAAGAACCCCAAATTTCATCACTAGCGAGTCGGAGCACCTATAGGAACTGAAGGAAAAGTATAAGCTGTTATTGAGTGCAAACGAACGGACACTTGCCCTACGCTACGAAAGATGTCGCTGAAAATTCAAAGCAAATTCAAAACAAAAATCAGCTGTTATTTAAGCACTGCTTAAGTCTCCCCTTTTCAGTACTTAAGCATTACATAAGTATGAGCTGTAAAACAATATTTTCCTGTTTTATCTTAAGTACAACATAAGTATGGACTGTGAAACCGGGCCTAAAACTTTCTGTATTGCAGATTAACAAGACGAGAAAGACTCGTAAATGTGTGCATTGCAAAACTTTTACAGGACATTATGTTTGATGATTTAGCCTTACAGCTATGCTCACTCTTATACATATGATTCCTATTTATTAGAGAATGGTGTGGTAAAAAACACCAAAATTCTGCTAACAGAATATCCCACGTATTCATTGAAGAATTGAGAAAAAATAATGTAAGCACGTTAACTAAAAATGACTGGACATTGCGGGCGGTATTATCATATTATATCTGTTTAAGGCTAGTGGCATTTAGAACATATATTCTTCTTCTTAATTGGCGTAGACACCACTTACGCGATTATAGCCGAGTTAACACCAGCGCGCCAGTCGTTTCTTCTTTTCGCTACGTGGCGACAAAAGGATATTCCAAGCGAAGCCAGGTCCTTCTCCACCTGGTCCTTCCAACGGAGTGAAGGTCTTCCTCTTCCTCTGCTTTCCACGGCGGGTAATGCGTCGAAGACTTTCAGAGCTGGAGTGTTTTCGTCTATTCGGACAACGTGACCTAGCCAGCGTAGCCGCTGTCTTTTAATTCGCTGAACTATGTCAATGTCGTCATATATCTCGTACAGCTCATCGTTCCATCGAATGCGATATTCGCCGTGGTCAACGCGCAAAGGACCATAAATCTTCCGCAGAACTTTTCTCTCGAAAATTCGCAACGTCAACTCATCAGATGTTCTCATCGTCCAAGCCTCTGCGTCATATAGCAGGACGGGAATTACGAGCTCAATTGTCTACTCAGTCCGAAGTAGCACCTGTTGGCAAGAGGTATCCTGCGTTGGATTTCCAGGCTGACATTGTTGGTGGTGTTTATGCTGGTTCCCAAATATACGAAACTATTTACAACTTCAAAGTTATGACTGTCAACAGTGACGTGAGAGCCAAGTCGCGAGTGCGACGACTGTTTGTTTGATGACAGGAGATATTTTGTCTTGCCCTCAGTCTGGCGAAAGCAAAACTAACGACGTGGGTGTTGAGGCCGATGATATCAATATCATCCTCCTTTCACGGGTCTTTTCCAAGATTTGGCGCATGGTGAATATCTGGTCGGTTGTTGATTTGCCAAGTCTAAAGCCACACTGATAAGGTCCAATCAGTTTGTTGACGGTGGGCTTTAATCTTTCACGCAATACGCTCGATAAAACCTTATACGCGATGTTGAGGAGGCTTATCCCACGGTAGTTGGCACAGATTGTGGGGTCTCCCTTATTGTGAATTGGGCAGAGCTCACTTAAACTCCAATCGTTGGGCATGCTTTCGTCCGACCATATTTTACAAAGAAGCTGATGCATGTTCCTTATCAGTTCTTCGCCTCCGTGTTTGAATAGCTCGGCCGGTTAGAAAACTAACTAAAATTTTGCAGCATATTAAAAATAGATAGTTAGATCAAATTTCGTAGATTCCAGTAAAATTTCCGTATTTTATTATTTTGTAAGGAAATGACAGCTTTTGCTTCGACTTCGAAGTTATGACTGTCAAAAGTGACGTGGGAGCCACTTCGCGAGTCCAAAGACTGTTTGTTTGCAGACAGGAGATATTTCGCCTTGCCCGCTTTCACTATCAGACCCATTTGCTTTGCTTCCTTGTCCAGTCTGGAGAAAGCAGAACTAACGGCGCGGGTGTTGAGGCCGATGATATCAATATATTAGTAAATAATTAAGTTAGACAAAAGAAGCTTAATAAAATTATGAAACTACTTTTTTACAGCTGCAGCTGCTTAGTGGTTATACTTTTAATCAAATCGCTGCATTTAAAACTGCATGATGAGAGAGAGACCTTTGCTATATCACCTATGGCATCGAAATGTAACAACTGTGCTTGTCACAAATAGCTTTCATATAGCGAAGTTTACTAACATAATATTTTTTTCTTTACTACAATTACCCGATTGTTTTGTGATAAAGGTTTAGAGGCGGTATTCTAACTGCATTTAATAAACATACAAGGACAAGGCATCGCTGGATCAGTGTTTAACACTATACACACGCCAAATATCGATGTATGACTGGAATGGTACAGGCATAAATTTGCGGTAAGTTATTGCAAATGAAAAAATTAAGTAGAGAAAAAAATTCTAATTTGCAGAAATTTAAAATTCATGTTGAAGTTCTGCTACAACGAAAATTTTTATGTGGTCTTTTTCGGCGGCGTAATTTGGGCTATGATGTCAAAGGATCGTAATAGTTTTTGGATGTGTATAGGAAATAGAAAATTCAGAAAAGTATTACAAAACTCACAAGGACCTCACAGTAGTAGCAAGGGCGAAAATTATAGAAAGACATTTAATATTGTTATTGTTTTAAAGTTATACCTTTATCTGCGTTTTGTGTTCTGTTTATATAACTTGTAATAATATGTATATTTACGTTAAAAATGACAAGACAATTATATAATAATAACATTGAAAATATATATTAACAACCCGTATTTATACATATGAAATTTCTTTCTATAACTTTGGTCCTTGCTACCATTGTCAGCTCTTTGAAAGTTTCTGTAATACTTTACTTAATATTATTGTTTTATATGCAAATAGTGACCATGGTTTCTTAAACATGATGTGGTTTATCGCTGAAGATCAATGAAATTCTATAATATGCATCTCACTTGACTTAATTAGGTTGCTATTAATATAACTATAGCACAACTGGAACAGAATATAGTAATGAAACTAAATGATTAAATTAAAAAAGTTAATAATCAAACCGAGAAAGTTTAAAATGTTCGGTTGCATCCGCTGTTCTTTATTTGTTTTTGGTATTATAAATGTTTTTTTTTTGTTTAATTTCAGAGCCTAACCTCTGTTGGATTCATGAGGCTTCCAGCAAGTAGTACTCGTAAGAAGTGGAATGCACGGCAAAGAAACTGAAAGACTCTCGCTGGTTCAATTTAGCTTAGCGTGTCATAAACCAGTAGCAGTAGTAGTAGGATAGCATAGGAGTTTATCTCAGCCTATATGACTATAAATGAATGCGATTGTGCCACTAATTTTAGATTGGATAATACTTGAAGATCATACCTTCAGTGACTATTGATACAAAAACTAGAACTTGTACTGTAGGAAACTTCGACTTGCTCTTACCGGAGAACTCTTGTCTTTGGAATGACCAAACACGTCCTTCTCATCAGCCTCTCCTGGTTCCCATTGAATATGAGGGAGAGGCTAATCGGATGACACATAAGGAGTCGAATTCTAAGAATCCATTTTTCAGCAGCACAAGTAGGACGGCAGACTCTGTCCTGCGCATTATTGTGCTAGAGAAAGCCATTAGGAACGGGTAGTGGGAACCTTCCTAGTTATAGAATGATGGTTCAAAAATATTTTGCCGGAGGCGGTCATAACAGTTTTAGTTAGATTTCGAATTGAATCCTTAAGTGCCGTTTTGCAAATCTTACTTTTGATGAAGTGAAGTTGTGGAAAGATGCTGTGTGCTAGCGACTCTGAGTGGTACCCTATTTCCATAGACACTAAAGAGACAAACAATGACGCAAAGGTGACAAAGTGAAGTAAAGGGATTTCAAAACCCAGATCGTCGTTTTCGAAACGCAGTAATGCCGATACCCTAGTAGAAAATTCTGCTTCAGGCGACTCTACGAGTAGTTGGATGGGGGAAGCCGGTGGCAACCTGTCGGCACCCGACGTAGCTTTTGCTTTCATACTCGGCGGAATCGCCAGCACTGGCAAAGGTATCTCTTGTAGACTCATGAAAGGCTCCACAGGGGGAAGAAGGACACTGTAGGCAGACCGCCGCTTGGCGGCCAAAATCGTGGAACGCTACGGTGATAGGCCAGGCTGGTGGCTGAAAGATGGAGAGAACCGAGGCACCATATCGGAAAGCGCTGATTCTGCTAAATGCGTAGTCCGTTGGTCATCTCAGGAAAACAAAGGAGCCATAAGCTATGGGTTCAAAAGGGTGGTCCTCAGGATACTCCCAACGGATGCCAAAGCTAATAGTTTCAGATGCGGCGGATTTGACAGGAAGTGGTCAAACGACCATGGAGAACGACCCTAGTCTTTCGGACGTAGCGAGTTCTAAGGGGCGGCTTGTCTATTGGCGACTCCATCTTCAGTCTCGAACAGCTGTTTGAGTGGGTTCGGACCAAGCACTAACTGAACTAACGTTTCTGGAGAGAGTTTCAAGGATGAAATTCCTCCGAATTAACTTCCAATATGCGAAGGTGCCTCTGCCAATTTTCTGTTCTCTAAAACTAGACGAAGTCGATGTCGTCCTGATCGCGGAACCGTTGCTGAAGAGTAACGGCCTCTCCAGACTGAGGACGAATAGTCACAAGCTGCTGGCGAAAAATACATACAGGTGGAACCAGATCCTGTAAGATAGTCCGAAATGAACTAAAGGAATTTCTTTTACCAAATATGAACAACGCTGGTTAATCTGTGTGTACACGCCTCGCGTGAGGTGGAACAACATCTGCAATTATTGACGAAAACCTTGGCTGAGTAAGGCAGTTCCAAAACTAATAACAGAGGTGAGTCGTTATTTGATTTCATTTTAGGGAAAACCTGCCCATTTTTAATAAGCGAAACTCTGCTACATTTGTGACTACAGACAGGGGATGTTTCTTGACGATCACTTCTTCTCTGATCATAGGTATATAGGGTTCATTCTGGTCAGAGTTTTTGCACCTTGAAAGTCCTTTAGAAATTTCAGGAACACAAACTGGAAAATGTACCGCAAGAGACTCCGACAAACTCTCCCACGCGAGTAAATGACTTCGTCACAAGGCACTTAAGCAAAGTTTCCACTAAGCTTCATCAATAACAACCAAACATGCATTATCAAGAAATGCATCTCTCAACATTTAAATAACAAACATCTGGTAATGGAATAATCCCCTGCGATAACCACCACCGTATCTCAACAATAACAAACAAGTGATAACGTAGCAGTAAAAATATATATTTTTTAACTCATATCGTTAAACGATATTAACTGGGGCCTCAAGCCGGTTTAACTCTTGACTGCAGCCAAATATCCTCGAACTGTACGATAATTAAATGAAAATTCCACTGCTTTGAAGAAAAGCAAATACCCATCTCTTAAAAAGTGAGATACTTTTATGAATATGCAGTCGGGTAAAAAACAAACCTTGAAATAGAAGGCAGCCTAAACCGATAAAAAGTAAAACATGAAATAAGAAATTCATGGCTTCAAAGACAATCTTTCCGCTGAACTCACGTGATAAACGCCAACCAATTTTTAATTCTATGTGCCTAATGCCACAAGACGATGCATGGGCTCACGGCATCGGAACTACGAGCACAGTTAGAAATACTCACACAGGCTCCAAATAACACACAATTAAAGGTAAATACACTAGAAGAGCAACAATTCTCTCAGATAGTCACTACGATAGATCATCATGTAGAATTCACACCAAACAAAACAAACGGAAACCTTATAAATTTAAAAACATTTGAAGCCATACCATGCTTCAGTGGAGATAAGATCCAGTACAGATAATGGAGAAAAAGGACATATGATTAACATCAAAAAATTTTCTAGCCACCCGAACTATTAAACAGCTTTTACAATTATACAATCAAACAAGTAAGGAAGGGCTAAGTTCACCGAACATTTTATACTCTCGCACGATTAAGTGATAATCGAGATTTCATTATCAGTCATTTACATATTTTTCAAATACTCTATTTGTGTAAAGTTTTATTCCGCTATCATCATTGGTTCCTAATGTATATATGTATTATACAGAGAAGGCATCAGATGGAATTCAAAATAGCGTTATATTGGAAGAAGGCGTGGTTGTGAACCGATTTCACCCATATTTTGTACATGTCATCAGGGTGTTAAGAAAATATTATATATCGAATTGCCTTGAAATCGGTCGAGTAGTTCCCGAGATATGGTTTTGGTCCATAAGTGGGCGACGCCACGCCCGTTTTCAATTTTTAAAATGCTTTGGATGTAGCTTCCTTCTGCCATTTCTCCCGTAAAATTTAGTGTTTCTGACGTTTTTTGTTAGTCGGTTAACGCACTTTTAGTGATTTTCAACATAACCTTTGTATGGGAGGTGGGCGTGGTTATTATCCGATTTCTTCCATTTTTGAACTGTATATGGAAATGCCTAAAGGAAGCGACTCTATAGAATTTGGTTGACATAGCTATAGTAGTTTCCGAGATATGTACAAAAAACTTAGTAGGGGGCGGGGCCACGCCCACTTTTCCAAAAAAATTACGTCCAAATATGCCCCTCCCTAATGTGATCCTTTGTGCCAAATTTTACTTTAATATCTTTATTTATGGCTTAGTTATGACACTTTATAAGTTTTCGGTTTCCGCCATTTGGTGGGCGTGGCAGTGGGCCGATTTTGCCCATCTTCGAACTTAACCTTCTTATGGAGCCAAGAAATACGTGTACCAAGTTTCATCATGATATCTCAATTTTTACTCAAGTTACAGCATGCACGGACGGACGGACAGACGGACGGACGGACAGACAGACATCCGGATTTCAACTCTACTCGTCACCCTGATCACTTTGGTATATATAACCCTATATCTTACTCTTTTAGTTTTAGGACTTACAAACAACCGTTATGTGAACAAAACTATGGAGAGTATTATAGTTTTGTTCACATAGTTCATTAGCAACTTTGTTGCGAGAGTATAAAAATATTGGGGATAGAGCAAATACTTTAATTAACTACAACACCAAGCTGAATTTTTATTCGACAATCAACAGGCTTGACTACACATATGCTGATCAACGACCATTGTATGTACTTCTAGAAGATATGAAGATTGCACATAGAAGACGCACACTATCGGAATATCACAGCGAAATCAGCAAAGGACTGAATTTCGCACTCTCAAAGATAGAGATGTCGCGAGAACAAGGTCTTGCATCCATGTTAGAATATGCAAACCAAGAAGCAGGACTCAACAGCAGGCATGCAACGGCCCATTATATAGTCATCACCCGACAATGCGAACATGTAGTTCGACGGACAAATTACACCACAAAGATATAACCAGCGACAGAATCCTTCACAATAGAGATATGATAATAGAATGATATATAACTGAAATGTGCAGAAACAATATAACCACCAGCTACGCCAATAACCAATGGAAGCAGGTTACCCTCGTCAACACGTACGATCAACACAATACAACAATCAATCCCTCCCAAGGAACCAATTTCAGCAATCTCAACGATTCTATATCCCGCTCAGAGAAGATCAACAAGCAGCAAAACGGAAGAATGCCTCCTTCAAGAAATTACAACACCTACAAGGTACAACGAGATACGAAGATCTACAATCACTCGCCCCATTTACTGATGATATCTATGAAAAGGGAAGTGCTTTTTTAGGAGGATAAAAGGATTACCGTGTCTCCAAAGGCGGTGTCAGAAGACAGTTATATCCGTTAATATTTTAATTGACTCAGGTGCGACAAATAATTATATTAGTTCTAAGTGTAAAATAGGAGAATATATGTATACCCATAAAACCGATTAAAGTTAAAAACCTTCATGAATACTATTTGACCAAAGCTTAGGAAATTATTACATTACTCAATCATAATTAAGTATTTTTTGAAACCGAAGTTTTAGAATAGTTCGACATGCTTCTGGGTGAACACGGTCTTAGGGTCTTGTACACCGAAATTAATATTTTCGAGCATAAACTCTCATATAAATATAAAAAGCAAGTAGTTAGGGACCAAAAAGTGAATATCACAACTTATAACGACATGTACATATAAAACTGAAATTGAAAATATCGTGAGAAAAATTAAGAAACTAATGAAATCCGTACGTTTACGACTACAATTAGGACAGAATCAGAAGATCCTATTTGGGTGAAGCACTATCCGTATCCGTTTGCAGACAATGAATAGATAAATTGTTAGATAATTAAATTATTCAACCTAGTAAAAGGATTTACAGTTCTCCAATCTCGGCAGTTGCAAAATAGGTACCGATAACGAAGGGAAACCTAAAAGACGAATGGTAGTAGATTTTCAGAAGCTTAACGCTCAGACTATCACTGATATCCTCTCCCAGAAGTCGTTATGACAAATTTAAATCTAATTAACCAAAGAGTCAGGTTTTCATCAAATCTTGATAAAAAAGAATCAGACATATAAAAAACTACATTCAGTGTGAATGGTGCAAAGTATGAGTTCGTTAGGATTCTGTTCGGTTTAAAGAACGCGCCTTCTATATTTCAGCGTATTTCGTCCATATATTGGCAAGTTCACATATGTTTATATTGACGATGTATTCATATATTCCTGCTCACCCGAGGAACCCATGGGACATATTCAATAAGTAAATGCCCAAAGAAGATTTCAAACTAGACATCGTATTTTTCCAGGATTCAGTCGAATAATTCGGACATATAATAAAATAACTGTAAGTCCAAATAAAATTCAAACCTAGCGAGTTATTACAGGAAATTTATGCAGAATTTCGCTGCAGTAACGAAACCTCATGGAGTCATGTGTAGAAGTTCACGCAAGTGAGGAAAGTTCTCTGATCGCCATTCACTTGGGAGTGGCCAGAAACGATTCTTTTACACATGGCTCAAGCAGCTCACTACTTCCGGTCTTTGACCAAGTATCCTCTGGGTAGCCTAAGAACATCCGTTCGAAGGCGAGCTAATGTGAGAAGGCGAAACATTCCCTACATAGGGTTGTGCACTGGGCTTGGGACCCGCCACGTAAAAAACAATACCAATGAAAAGGAAAACACAGCCTCGGATGAGAGACCCCCCTTTTGATGACGACCATGGCAAACGGAATAAGGACTACGATTTGAGGGCATGCACCTGGAATGTCCGGACCCTTAATTGGGAAGGTGCCACTGCCCAGCTGGTTGATGTCCTCGCAAAAATAAAGGCTGACATTACCGCCGTCCAAGAAATGCGATGGACGGGACAAGGACAGAGACGAGTAGGTCCTTGTGACATTTACTACAGTGGCCATATAAAGGAGCGCAAGTTTGGTGTTGGATTCGTGGTGGGAGAGAGACTCCGTCGCCGAGTACTATCATTCACTCCGGTGAATGAACGTCTAACCACAATCCGCATCAAAGCGAGGTTCTTCAACATATCGCTGATCTGCGCCCACGCTCCGACGGATGAGAAGGACGATGTGACCAAAGATGCCTTTTATGAGTGCTTGGAACGCACTTATGAGAGATGCCCCGCCACGATGTCAAAATCGTGCTTGGCGACTTTAACGCCAGGGTGGGCAAAGAAGGTATATTTGGCACTACGGTCGGTAAATTCAGCCTCCACGACGAAACATCCCCAAATGGGTTGAGGCTGATTGACTTCGCCGGGGCCCGAAATATGGTTATCTGTAGTACTAAATTCCAGCATAAGAAGATTCATCAAGCTACCTGGCGGTCTCCGGATCGAAAAACTACCAACCAGATCGATCATGTTGTGATAGATGGAAGACACGTCTCCAGTGTTTTAGATGTGCGTGCGCTCCGAGGTCCTAACATCGACTCGGACCACTATCTTGTTGCAGCTAAGATTCGCACTCGCCTCTGTGCAGCAAAAAACGCACGCCAACAAACACAAGGAAGGTTCGACGTCGAGAGCTGCAATCACAACAGACAGCCGAACGATTTTCTACTCGGCTTGCACTCCTGCTCTCTGAGAGCACTAGTCAACAACTCGGTATAAAGGGAACTGTGGGACGGCATTTCAAATTCCTTACGTACAGCTGCAACCGAAACCATTGGTTTTCGGAAAGAGCAAAAGAACAGCTGGTACGACGAAGAGTGCCGTGTCGCAGCGGAGAGAAAACAGGCTGCCTACCTCGCCACGTTACGATCGACCACTACACGTGCGGGATGGGATAGATACCGAGAGTTGAAGAAGGAAGCGAGACGCATTTGCAGACAGAAGAAGAAAGAGGCCGAAATGCGTGAGTACGAAGAGCTTGGTAAGCTGGCCGACAGGGGTAATGCTCGAAAATTCTAAGAAAAAATGCAGCGGCTTACAGAAGGTTTCAAGACCGGAGCATACTCTTGTAGAACCCCCAAAGGTGATCTAGTCACTGATGCCCAGAGCATACTTAAATTATGGAGGGAACACTTCTCCAGCCTGCTGAATGGCAGTGAACGCACAACACCAGGAGAAGGAGAACCCGATTCCCCAATCGATGACGATGGAGCAGACGTTCCATTACCCGACCATGAAGAAGTTCGAATAGCAATTGCCCGCCTCAAGAACAACAAAGCGGCAGGGGCCGACGGACTACCGGCCGAGCTATTCAAACACGGCGGCGAAGAACTAATAGGGAGCATGCATCAGCTTCTTTGTAAAATATGGTCGGACGAGAGCATGCCCAACGATTGGAATTTAAGTGTGCTATGCGCCCAATCCATAAAAAAAGGAGACCCCACAATCTGCGCCAACTACCGTGGGATTAGCCTCCTCAACATCGCATATAAGGTTCTATCGAGCGTATTGTGTGAAAGATTAAAGCCCACCGTCAACAAACTGATTGGACCTTATCAGTGTGGCTTCAGACCTGGAAAATCAACAACCGACCAGATATTCACCATGCGCCAAATCTTGGAAAAGACCCGTGAAAGGAGAATCGACACACACCACCTCTTCGTCGATGTCAAAGCTGCTTTCGACAGCACGAAAAGGAGCTGCCTTTATGCCGCGATGTCTGAATTTGGTATCCCCGCAAAACTAATACGGCTGTGTAAACTGACGTTGAACAACACCAAAAGCTCCGTCAGGATCGGGAAGGACCTCTCCGAGCCGTACGATACCAAACGAGGTTTCAGACAAGGCGACTCCCTATCGTGCGACTTCTTCAACCTGCTCCTGGAGAAAATAGTTCTAGCTGCAGAACTAAACAGAGAAGGTACCATCTTCTATAAGAGTGTACAGCTGCTGGCGTATGCCGACGATATTGATATCATCGGCCTCAACACCCGCGCCGTTAGTTCTGCTTTCTCTAGGCTGGACAAGGAAGCACAGAAAATGGGTCTGGTAGTGAACGAGGGCAAAACGAAATATCTCCTGTCATCAAACAAACAGTCGTCGCACTCGCGACTTGGCTCTCACGTCACTGTTGACAGTCATAACTTTGAAGTTGTAGATAATTTCGTCTAATTAGGAACCAGCATTAACACCACTAATAATGTCAGCCTGGAAATCCAACGCAGGATTGCTCTTGCCAACAGGTGCTACTTCGGACTGAGTAGGCATTTGAAAAGTAAAGTCCTCTCTCGACGAACAAAAGCTAAACTCTATAAGTCGCTCATAATTCCCGTCCTGCTATATGGTGCAGAGGCTTGGGCGATGACAGCAACCGATGAGTCGACGGTGCGAGTTTTCGAGAGAAAAATTCTGCGAAAGATTTATGGTCCTTTGCGCATTGGCCACGGCGAATATCGCATCCGATGGAACGATGAGCTGTACGAGATATACGACGACATTGACATAGTTCAGCGAATTAAAAGACAGCGGCTACGCTGGCTAGGTCATGTTGTCCGGATGGATGAAAACACTCCAGCTCAGAAAGTATTCGACGCAGTACCCGCCGGGGGAAGCAGAGGAAGAGGAAGACCTCCACTCCGTTGGAAGGACCAAGTGGAGAAGGACCTGACTTCGCTCGGAATATCCAATTGGCGCCACGTAGCGAAAAGAAGAAACGACTGGCGCGCTGTTGTTAACTCGGCTATAATCGCGTAAGCGGTGTCTACGCCAATTAAGAAGAAGAAGAACGAAACCTCTAACAACATTTCTACGCGGAGACAGTAGTGGCGTAAGTCAAAATCAAAGCGCAAGGGTCTCACTTAATCTAGACGAAACAGCACTTGAGGCTTTAATAAAAATAAAATACGCACTACGAGCAGAAGTTGAATTATTTCTACCAGACGTCAGCACATGTTTTGAACTAACGACGGACACAAGTAACTTTGCAATAGGAACTGTAATTGTATATTATAGGAACAAGAAAGAAAACATGTTTATATCTAGAACTCTTAGTCAAACTGAACAAAATTATAGCACGAATAAAAAGGAATTACTCGCTATCGTTTTAAAAATTAACAAATTATCTATATGGTACAGCAGATCTAACGATTTCTTCGATCTTTTCGATTTCGGATAAAAATTCCAATACTAAACTAAAACGATGGAAAAACTTAATAGAAAAATACGGCGCTAAATTGGTACATAAACCAGGGCATCGAAACATGGTTGCTGGTGCATTGTACCGCCAACAGATTATCGACATTTCAAGTAGCTCATAACATTCAGTTCAAAGTTTACAAAAAAAAAAATTGAAACGGGTAAATCAACCATTACATACAATCAAGAAAACAAGTAGTTGAAAATTACAGTGCAACAAATTTAGTGAAAATTTCTTCGCAAAAAATTTTTTAATATTCAACATTTCATTCGACAACCAACGGTCAAGTTGAGCGTACACATAGCACCCTGATCAAAGTAGCTAGAGTCCTAGCCAATCAAAATAAGATACCCATACCCAAATCCATACGATGTCAAAGATGACTTCTATGAGCAATTGAAGCGCACCTATGAGAGCTGTCCCGCCACGATATCAAAATCGTGCTTGGCGACTTTAACTCCAAGGTGGGCAAAGAAAGTTTGGCAAAAGAGTCGATAAATTCAGCCTGCCCGATGAAACATCTCCAAGTGAATTGAGACTGATCGGCTTCGCCGCACCCCGAAATATGGCTATCTTATGGTTCTCCAGTGTTTTAGCCGTGCGAATGTTCCGAGGTCCTAATTTCTACTTGGACAACTACTACCATGTTGCAGCCAAGATACGCACCCGCCTACGTGAAGCAAAAAACGCACTTCAACAAACAGAAGTAAGGTTCGACATAGAAAACCTGCATCACAACAGACAGCCGCTTTGTCGCAGCGGTGAAAAAACAGGCTGCCACAACACTTCGATGGATGAGACGCAATTGCGGACAGAAAAGACAGACCGGAATGCGTGAGTATGAAGAGCTTGATAAGCTGGCCGATAAGGGTAATGCTCGAAAATTCTACTAAAAAAATGCGGCAACTAAAAGTATAACTTTTGCCAACAAGTGCTACTCCGGGCTGAGAACCCGCTGGGAGAAGCAAAGGAAGAGGAAGACCTCCACTCCGTTGAAAAGACCAGGTGGAGAAGGATATCTAATATCTTTAGGGCTAGACGTTCACTTAAATTATTATAGGTACACCCGATCACGACGACTTAATCGAAATTAAGACAGGATTAAGTATGCTGATAACAAACAAAAGAAAATAAATTCACAGTTTGAAAGTATTTTAGAGACCCTCGATCCTAAAACAATAACAGATGATTTAGTGATGACCGAAGTATACAACGAAGGAACTCTAAACTTAAGGGATATTTAACAAATAGTATCCAATGCATATATTAGAATACTTTGACATTCATGTCTGCTACCTTAACCACGCAATTGTAACTGTATATAAATATCCAATATTAAAAATAAAATGAAACTTGTTCAATATATACCCACTTGCATACAAACATGGAAAGATATTATTACATTCTAAGATAGCAAAACATAATTATGCCTTTGCACCTATTGAAAAATGAAAAACTATGTTGAGAACTATACTCGTATATGTAAAATTAACAGCTATCATAACAGATTAAAACCACATCTGGAACAACGTAAAATCAGATGGGTCGAAATTATTAGTATTCGACTACTTTGCAACAATCGATGGATAACAATAATCCAACCTGCAAAAGGAAAAAAGGAATTCGCTGTGAGCTTTTAATAATGTCATGCCAGCAACAGTCGTAATTGCTCTGGACGGTTTAGGGGTTTAATCATCATTTTCAGTATTGTGTGCTACAGAGTGATTGAAACGGAATGGGGAAACGGACGTGTTCGACGAAATGTGATGGTTTTATTCACTAGAAGATACAAGACCCCGGCGGCACCGCTGCCGCTAATGTGAGACATTACTCTGCAAACCGCGGACACATTGAAATATTTAGCACAATGAACTTCTTCACGGATGGGTCAAAGCTTTGGGGAAGGTTGGTGGAGGGGCAGCCATTAAAGAAGCAGTAGATTTACTGCTCCGTAGCTTAGCCTCCTTTAGAGAAGTGACCTTCTAGTCAGATAGCACAGCGGCGATACTAGGCTTGAACTCTTTAACAGAGCGTTCAGGGTTGGTCAAAAAGTGCTTAACCTCGCTATCAATAGCATCGAGTGCCTTTGTAATAAGAGTGGTATGGGTGCCAGGCCGCAGCGTAATAACAAGTAACTGTAAAGCTGATGAACTAGCAACACAAGGCACCCTAAAACCGCTATCGGTAGAATGGGAGCGGATCGGTGTTGCCGTATCTCTTGTGTTCTACTACTAAATAACTGGGTTTCGCGGATATATGGTCAGCGATGGGACATCTTCGGTATATGCGCTGTCGCAAAAGCCTATTGGCCCAAATCTAGTGATTTCTTTGCTCTCACTAAGGCCAGTCTCACCCTAGTTGTGGGGCTTTTAACGGGCCATTGGCCTATTCGTGACCCCGCAGTTAGGCTGGAAATCCTACCAGACACCATCTGCAGAAGCTGCATAAAAGAAGATGAGGTGGAATTCAACACTTCCTTCTTGACAATTTCGCGTTAGGAGGAAACACTTAAACACTTGGGAGCGCAGAATTTCAGACATCCCATCGAGCTGGCGGGTATGGAAATTAAACGCCTCTGAAAATGTGTATTAACTACTAAGAATTTTCCTATTTTATGGTTTGAAAACGAGTTTTTCTTTCTATGGCGTCACAAAGAACTACATATATCAGTCCACGTGCGACCTTTGATCAGCCATCTAACCTAACTTAACGTTAACTTAAATCAACACAAGTTAATAAAAACTGTAAATTAAAGTACTTTTACATTAATTAAATCGCCAAAAAGTGCGTGGTACCTTGCCCTTTGTCCAATTTTCACACCGACTCGCATAAAGGACTCCCAAACCATTTTGTAGGTGAAATTGAATGTCTCTGGCGTATGTTATTTCTAATATTATTATTAATTACAAAATGTAACCAAAAAAACGTAAGATCCTTTTTGCTGTCATGTGTGTTTATTTTCATTTTGAAAATAAGACGGTACTTTTATTTCATTTAAATTAAACTGTTGTTTACCAATGACATTAATAATAACTAATTTTAAAGAACTCTGACCAACTCTAACCCTTCATAAGCCTGAAGTTCTTAAAGTTTGGACCGTTAAAAAAAAAATCGTAAAAACGTACATTCTTAATCTCTTCTTCTTCTTTATTGACCCGCCAGTCGTTTCTTCTTTTCGCTACGTAGCGTCAATTGTATATTCCAAGCGAACGCAGGTCCTTCTCCACCTGTCCTTCCAACGGAGTGGAGTCTTCCTCTTCTTCCCCCGGCGTCGAATACTTTCAAAGTTGGAGGGTTTTCGTCCATTCGAATAATATGACCTAGCCGGCGTAACTGCTGTCTTTTAATTCGCTGAACTATGTCAATGTCGTCATATATCTCGTACAGCTCATCGTTCCATCGGATGCGATATTCGCCGTGGCCAATGCGCAAAGGACCATAAATCTTTCGCAGAATTTTTCTCTCGAAAACTCGTAACGTCGACTCATCGGTTGCTGTCATCGCCCAAGCCTCTGCACCATATAGCAGGACGGGAATTATGAGCGACTTATAGAGTTTAGCTTTTGTTCGTCGAGAGAGGACTTTACTTTTCAATTGCCTACTCAGTCCGAAGTAGCACCTGTTGGCAAGAGCAATCCTGCGTTGGATTTCCAGGCTGACATTGTTGGTGGTGTTAATACTGGTTCCTAAATAGACGAAATTATCTACAACTTCAAAGTTATGACTGACAACAGTGACGTGAGAGCCAAGTCGCGAGTGCGACGACTGTTTGTTTGATGACAGGAGATATTTCGTTTTGCCCTCGTTCACTACCAGGCCCATTTTCTGTGCAGCTCCTTTTCGTGCTGTCGAAAGCAGCTTTGAAATCGACGAAGAGGTGGTGTGTGTCGATTCTCCTTTCACGGGTCTTTTCCAAGATTTGGCGCATGGTGAATATCTGGTCGGTTGTTGATTTTCCAGGTCTGAAGCCACACTGATTAGGTCCAATAAGTTTGTTGACGGTGGGTTTTAATCTTTCACACAATACGCTCGATAGAACCTTATATGCGATGTTGAGGAGGCTAATCCCACGGTAGTTGGCCCAGATTGTGGGGTCTCCTTTTTTATGGATTGGGCATAGCACACTTAAATTCCAATCGTTGGGCATGCTCTCGTCCTACCCATATTTTACAAAGAAGCTGATGCATGCTCCCTATTAGTTCTTCGCCGCCGTGTTTGAATAGCTCGGCCGGTAGTCCGTCTGCCCCTCCCGCTTTGTAGTTCTTGAGGCGGGCAATTGCTATTCGAACTTCTTCATGGTCGGGTAATGGAACGTCTGCTACATCGTAGTCGATTGGGGAATCGGGTTCTCCTTCTCCTGGTGTTGTTTGTTCACTGCCATTCAGCAGGCTGGAGAAGTGTTCCCTCCATAATTTAACTATGCTCTGGGCATCAGTGACTAGATCACCTTTGGGGGTTCTACAAGAGTATGCTCCGGTCTTGAAACCTTCTGTAAGCCGCCTTATTTTTTCGTAGAATTTTCGAGCATTACCCCTGTCGGCCAGCTTATCAAGCTCTTCGTTCTCACGCATTTCGGCCTCTTTCTTCTTCTGTCTGCAAATGCGTCTCGCTTCCTTCTTCAACTCTCGGTATCTATCCCACCCCGCACGTGTAGTGGTCGATCGTAACGTTGCGAGGTAGGCAGCCTGTTTTCTCTCCGCTGCGACACGGCACTCCTCGTCGTACCAGCTGTTCTTTTTCTCTTTCCGAAAACCAATGGTTTCGGTTGCAGCTGTACGTAAGGAATTTGAAATGCCGTCCCAGAGTTCCCTTATACCGAGTTGTTGACTAGTGCTCTCAGAGAGCAGGAGTGCGAGCCGAGTAGAAAATCGTTCGGCTGTCTGTTGTGATTGCAGCTTCTCGACATCGAACCTTCCTTGTGTTTGTTGGCGTGCGTTTTTTGCTGCACAGAGGCGAGTGCGAATTTTAGCTGCAACAAGATAGTGGTCCGAGTCGATGTTAGGACCACGGTGCGTACGCAGAAATAAACACCGGAGACATGCCTTCCGTTTATCACAACATTATCGATCTGGTTGGTTGCTTTTCGACCCGGAGACAGCCGGAGATATGCCTGTGTACTAAAGAGCAGCGTATCACCAAAACAGCTCAATCACTTGTTTGAGCTTGTCTAGTTTTTAAATAGTTCTAAGATTTTATAACTTATTGTTATGCTTTTAAAATAAAGATCAGATCCAATAAATAAAGACATATTGGAAAAAATATAACTGGGAAATATTGTAAATTTCAAATTTATCTCAGGGATGGCCCCTGACTGCCGAACACAATCACTTAAATTAAGAAGCCCATGAACATTAAAACTAATTGAATGCGTTCCGTATAGTTGTGAAAATAATTTTATAAAATCATTTACAACTTCTTGTGCAATATTCATTCGAATACTCGTATTAGATGTCAGGAATAAAGGGATGTGCAACTTATTCCAGTGTGAGAGCGCTTCAAAATTAGCGTTTTTTATAACATTTTCCATTATGACCAGATTGGACAAATTAATAATTTTTGGTCATTTAAATTAAAACACCCAACATTTAGTACGAATAAAAATTACTATGTAGTGGTTATTTAATACATAGAGAAACTATTTAAATCTTTTTATAGTATGTTAAAACAACTGACTTTTGACCTTTCAATACCCAATAAAAGGTTTTAAGCTTTTTAGATCTTGACATTACAAAACGTTTCATCAAATACATTTAAATTTAATAAATTTATTTAATTTTCATTGTTTTACCTTTTTTGTAAGTGGTATTGAACAATGCAACAAAATCCCTCTGTTTACATATTTTTTTGGTAAGATTTCAATCTGGCCATCGGTCGTTCCCCATTGCTAAACGTCAAAACCTATTGAACTCGATCAACTGTCAAAGTTCAGGAAGTTTTGACGTTTAGCAATTGTTCTCTCACTTCCAATGAGAGAGGAGTTGGACATCTCTTTATCTCTGTTAGATGTACTCTCACAAGTCGAATGCCAGTATGTAACAAGAGGAAGTGGTAATAAAAATGTTCGTCAACGTAGCCTCACAAAACAAATATTCCACTATACCAACAAAAACAGCCGGAATTCAGTAGACTTATAATTACTTATTTCATTGAAATCTCTTAGATTTCTGTACAAATTTTGCTAGAAGACGTAGCTTTTCATTCATTATAGGCATATTGCCTTTTGAAATAAGTAATTTCAGTAACTTTTTCATTACTCCTAAATACAAGTATAGCAAGTGCATGGGTTCCAAAGAAAACTGCGAAATCATGCCAAAATTTGCAGATTCGTCTGTTTTTAAACATTTTTTTTCAGTACGAGCTATACCTTCGTCTGTTCCTAAACTAACTCTACTTTTACATACTGGCTAAAGTACAACAATGTTGATGTTGAAAATCATCTGGATTACCACGTTTACTTTTTCCGTGAAAACAAGCAATCAGAAACGAAAAAATTTTCGGAAAATTGACAATTGATCCTATTATCGGCCATACATAACTCTTAGACGATTTGGTCAAATTTCTAAAATTTCAGATCTTCTAATTGAAAATGGTTTTGAAAGCCCAAATACAAAAACTCTCCTCCTGGTATGTCATCTATTTCTACCTTATCTTTTTTTGTACTTAGGAGATTTTTTGCAGATAAGGGTAAACCATTTACACATATTTTTTTAAAACTCACCAGTAGGTAGGTAGGTAGGTAGGAGTGCAGCCCTGTTATCTATCGGGCTCAATTAGCACTTGATGTGCCATTTTGATACACTATTCGTAGAACCTCCTGTATCTGCTATTACGTTTCACCTTCTCTCTCAAACCATTTTGAGTTTTCGATGAAACTACTTATGTCTGATATGCTTTTAGTGGAAATCCATTCAAGGTTTGGTGCTTGATGGGTTCCAAGTGTTTTATGTCGGATCTGTGCTAGAGCTGGGCATTCGCAGAGAAAGTGGAAAATTGTTTCCTTGTTCCCTGCTACTCCGCTGCCTCTGCAGATGTCGTTGTAGGGCATACCCATTTTGGACGCATGTTCCCCAAATGGCCAGTGCCCTGTTGTGGTAGCTGTTACTCTGTAGATACTTTTTTTGACCTATTTAATAAGTCGTTGATTCTTTTCCTGTCATATGTTGGCCATAATTGTTTAGTTATGACGCATTTTGTAATGCTTTTCCTTCTGTTATTTGCAACTTGTTCAAATTGTCTATTGATTTCTCCTTTGATCGATCCTAGCGGGCTTGGTATTAGCACCGCCTTGGATTCGTTGAGGAAAGATCCTGCCTTTGCCAACTCGTCTGCTTTTTCGTTACCGAAATTGTTCCTGTGGCCGGGAACCCAGATCAAGTCTAGTTGGAGCTTGTCTTTTATTGAGCTTAGTGCTCTCTTGCAGTTGTCAACTATGCTGGAATTTGTCATAGGTGAAGACAAGGCCAGAAGCGCCGCCTGGCTATCCGTAAATAAAGTGGCTTTATGTATATTCCAGTGGTTTTCTAATAGAACTTTGCAGGCTTTTTCTTTGCCTAGTACTTCCGCTTGGAAGATGCTAGCCGAGTTCGGTAAAGGTATAGAGAGAGATATGCCTAGATCAGCGGAGAATACCCCCGTGCCTACTCCGCAGTCCATTTTGGACCCGTCGGTATAGACCTAGAAGGTATCCTCCTTTCCTATTGAACCTCTTCTCCATTCCCGTCTAAATGGTATCCTCACCTGGAAGTGTCTATTGAAATCTAGCTTGGGGAGAATGTAGTCTGATTTATTAATGGTGAGCTTGTTTAGGATTACACTATGCCCGTAGTTCTGCTGTTTCCAACCTCCCAATTCTTTTATTCTTATCGCCGCAATAGCGGCTGTTTTGTGAATAAGAATATCCATTGGTAGTTAATGCAGGATCACATTGAGCGCATCAGTCGGACATGACCTGATTGCTCCAGTAACACCCGCAGATGCTGCTCTTTGTATTCCATTTAATTTTTTAATGTTGTATTGTTTGTTTAACGCTGGCCACCATACCAGAGCTCCATATGTAAGTATAGGTCTTATGACAGCCGTATACATCCACATGATTATACTTGATTTGAGGCTCCAATTCTTGCTGAAGATTCTCTTACAAGTATAGTAGGCCATGTATGCTTTATTTATTCTTTTTTCTATATTTATTTCCCAGGACAGTTTGGAGTCAATCTCCACCCAAATATTCAGATGTGGGGGATGGAGTGAGTGTCGTGCCGTTTAGTACCGGAAGTTGAAACTGAGGGATTTTGGTTCTGCTTATGAATAGCATCAGTTCTGTTTTGTTCGGGTTAACTCCTAGTCCATTGTTCGTGGCCCATAGGCTTAACCTTCGAAGTGCTCTTTCCATAATCTCGCTGACTGTTGAAGGAAACATTCCTGATACCAACAACACTATATCGTATGCATACGCTACTGCTTTCACTCCTCCACCGCTTAGTTGGAGTAGTATTTCGTTCAGCGCTACAACCCATAGAAGCGGAGAGAGGACCCCTCCTTGAGGTATCTCTCTACTCACATAACTTGTTTGTGTTTGTGTTGCAGCACCGTTTGAAGCTATAATCTTCCTATTCTTAAGCATCGATAGTATCCATCTGAACACAGTGTCATCTATGCCACCATGTGCCAGTGAATTAATTATAGCATTTACTTCTATGTTATTGAAAGCGCCCTCTATGTCTAGAAAAGCAGCTATGGTGTATTGTTCGTGGTGTAGTGATTTTTCAATTACACGTATCACCTCATGAAGGCCAGTTTCGGTTGATCGGCCCTTTATGTACGCATGTTGGAACTTCGATAACTTCTACGTCATTATTGTTCTTACGTGTAGATCTATCAGCCTTTCTAGTACCTTCAGCAGGCTTATAGGTCTAAAATCCTTAGCATTCTCGTGTGTTCTTCTGCCTGGTTTTGGAAGGAACACAACTTTACTTATGTTCAAACTTCTTGGGATGTAAGATAGTTGAATGCTAGCTTTGTATATATTTTCAGGCCTTTGAACCATTTAAATGGTGCAAAACTATTTATGGCATATTTGATTTTGCTTTTGTCTGCTATTAGGCTTCGATAATCAGCTGCGTTTAACGGTGGTTCTGGTTGAACCCTCGTTGAAGGTGTTTGCTGCCTCCCGGGGAAGTGTGTCGTAATTAGTACCTCCATAGACTCTTTTGCCGAGGAGGTCCAATCACTTCCCTCCGCCCTAATGTAGGCAGTATTAATATGATCTTTGGATAGCATTTTGTTCAGCCTAGCGGTTTCTCTGCAACTTTCTATCGGTGTGCAGAAAGATCGCCATGAGCCGTTTTTAGCTCTCCTGACTGATTTCTTGTATCTTATCATAATATCTTTATATGACTGCCAGATTTTGGTTCTAAAACTTTCATTGAAAGCTTTCCTTAGTTGTGTTCTCAAATTCTTGATTTCACTGTTCCACCAAGGAAGAGACTTTCTCTTTTCGATGAAACCTAGAAGGTATCCTCCTCTCCTATTGAATCTCTTCTCCATTCTCGTCTAAATGGTATCCTCACCTGGTAGTGTCTATTGAAATCTAGCTTGGGGAGAATGTAGTGTGATTTATTAATGGTGAGCTTGTTTAGGATTACACTATGCCCGTAGTTCTGCTGTTTCCAACCTCCATATTTATTGAAAGTTGTGGTTAAGATTGAGGATTCCTAATACTCTTATTGCCTCCCTTTTCAAGGCATTTTGTTGCTATACTGGTAAATTTTTCCCACGCCGTTCTTCTAGAGTTCCGATATGTGAGAGGAGCACTTTATTTCTCGGGGATGCTGAAGAGTATCCAGGAGTGATCCAACATGGAAGGTTCATCGGATACCCTCCAGTTATCCACAACGAGACCGTCTGTGTCTGTTGCTAGCGTGAGGTCCAGTACTTCCTCCCACCCCGGAAGCCTATCAGAGCTTGGGAAAATAAATATACTGCAAGAGTGACTCACCTCTGGTGTTTATACTGGAGCTACCCCTTCCTTCCTGTTCTCCTCTACTAGTCTGGTGAGCGGGGCCGGTGGTATGTCTTCGTCGTGGGCCAAGTAGGCCGAGACCAAGAAGAAGGACTTTTCCTTCTGTTCCACCTTTACCACTGTGATATCTGCTGTGGTGTAATTAGGACAAAGAATGCATTTATACTTCTATTGATAAGAATGCATGCCCTAGGTTTACCTTTGTTACGTGTGTAAAAAAGGTTATAGTTGCTGCTGTTTAGCCCTTTAATGGTGTCTTCATTGACCCAGGGCTCCTGTATTAGGCTGATGTTGATGCCCCCTTCATGAGGGTTGTCGGATTCGCTGTAGCACTCTTCGAGTGCTGCAGGTTTATCTGTACGCATCTTAAGTTATTGGGCATCTCGGGTTTCTTCGATACCCACGTTTCTTAGCAACTGGCTGGCGTCGTCAACCTCTTCCGAGTCGTCTTCGTCAGCCGCTTTGTCGCCTTGGAAGATTTTTAGTCTGGCCTTGTGAATTCCGAAGCTGATTTTGTAGTCAGTTTTCTTAAGAGCCTCAATGGACTCATCGCAAATGGCCATCAGTATTGATCTACTTGCTTTATTTGGTTTATCCTCCTTGATCAGCTGCCACTCATCTATACCAGGTATAGATTTGTTTTGCAGCTTAATGCACCTCAGGAGTTTTTCGCTTGGCTCCTCTAGAGGGGGTAGCCAAACGCGAACACGAGGTCTCTTCGGAATGTCCCTGGCGGGTATAAGCCTCAATTGGAGGCTTTGAAAGGCGTTGCTGATTTTGGCAACACTACCCGTCAGGAAATCTAGCGAGGCCTGGTCCGCGCACTTGATGACCCTGTAGCCCCTGAGGGTCTCAGAAGAGTCAAACTCCGGGTGAGGACCCGCAGGATTGTCGAGTACAAAGCTTAGCATCATACTCGACGACGATCTCCACCCATTTTTCCTGTATGGTGCTCGGGAAGGAGGAATTTCCATCTATGAGGGCCACTTGCAGGCTATCCCTGGCTATGTCGCAGAAATGCTTTGCTTTCATATTCCTCTAATATTGGTTTGAGGCGCTTTTTTTCAACCTCATCAACTGGGATACCGGCTGCCTGGTCTTTGGCTATCTTTCCTAGTATGAAGACTGCCCTCTGGTACCGGTTTTTCCTCAGCTGATTATGGGATTTCTTGCGCTTGTTTTTATTTTCTCCTTTAGCCGCCAGTGCACTTTGGTTGGTGCTCATGGCAGCTTTGGAGGTGGACTCACCAGTAAGTCTGACAGAGTGATATGAGTTACATTATTCCTAATTGTCCGGGCATTAAGTTCTAAGTTTTTATTTTGAGGTAGGTCCGTACTCTCGTCTTCCTCTACAAAGTATGTACATTCAAAGAAATAATGAATTTCAGAATCACTATCATCTTCAACTTCGGTCTCAGAAATTACACGGACTGCCGAGTTGCTCTTATTAGCCATGTCATCCAAAATACTTAAACCTACTCTCTTGTTACTACTTGAAATATTTCAAATTTCTTGAGAAACATCGTTAAGTTTATGGAATTTGGCCACCGCAGCTTCAAATACCGTTTTCTCTTTACTCAAAAGATTGGAGAATATCTTTCTAGTGATATTTATGTGTGTAATAAAAATAATAAATTTATAAACACTAAGCAATATACACTTAAATATAATGAGTTTTGTTGTTATACTTATTCCGGTGTTCCGAGTTGTAATCTAAAAAAAAAAATAAAAATAAATGTATTAGGTGTTATGAAAAAAAAAATTTAATTAAAGAGTATAGTTTAATCGTGTTTCAAAGATAAATCTAATTACATTTTGAATACTATTATGTTTAGGGTTTTCACAAGTCTCATAAAGTTATAAGTTATAACGATTCGAAAACATAGCATTGAGAATTGTAAATGTGTATATAAATGTTTCCGTTTTTTTCTGTGAGATATTATTTTTTTATTGATATGTGTTGTTGCGAATGAAAGCAATACAGATAAATAAAATTGGAGTACCGGTTTGTTTTGCCCCTTGTCCAAAGCTACCTCTTCACAAATTTTCGGCCAAATCGGTTCAGCAGATAAAAATGTATGTACTACATACTATATACATGGATTCCAAAATCAACGGCTATTTTGCAAAAAAGACCTCCGCTAGGATCTTCTGTAGGACCAAAGCAATACCTTATTCTTAATCTGGAGAACTTACTCTATACGTCTATACTCAATTTATCTCCGAGTTCGGGATAGAACAATGAATCGCCTTTTTCACTGTATATGCATAAATTTATACTCTAGGGCAATTCAGAATCTTGTACATCTGGGTTTGAAAATTATGTAATTGCAAATATTTACCATCAACAAATAACGTATTTTTTGTGGTTTCTGTGCAACCCCTGGCAAAAACTATTAATTCACAGCTGATCGGTGAAGAAAAACATTGTTTGTAAACAAAATTTTGGCACAAATTGGAAAATATGCCGAAAAAAAGTTTTTGGGAAAAATTAACTGACGCTTTATTTGACGAAGCTGCCGAAGAAATTATGGACATTAAAGGTAAGAAATATTTTTATGCGGCACATAGCACAAATTTCACTTCTACTTCTGGAGCTTCCTGCAAAAAATCCAGTATACTCTGGATTTTTTTTCTTTCCACTTTTTATTCGGCTTTTCGTGTTTTAGCCTTATTCAAACCGGTTTGCTCCATTTCTTCTCTTTGTTAACAATGTTTTTATTTTTGACAGCAGCTAATAATTTGTGCTTATTTGCAAGGGTGTAGCAGGTGCGTCGCTATACATTTTGTTACTGAAAAAGCAAAAATATGCTCGCTAATTTGCAATTGCAAAAATGCAAGACTATTTGCACCAGATTCTGATTTGCCCTACTGTATTCATTTTGTATTTCATTACACACATTTGTGCATTGTCATGCACCATTATTGATTATATACTTAAAATGTAAACATTTTATTTATTATATTAATTGCACATATTTCTTTAGCGCAGCGATTTGATAACATAGATGAATGAATAGAGGAGGTTCTCCTGATTAAGAAATATATTACATAAACCTCTCAAACTTATAGTTTTCGAGTGCAAATTAATGGGCTGGGATTTAGAGGAGCATCCCCCGATCTCGGGGTTAAAATGGGTATGTACGAGAAGAGGAGGTCCTCCAGTTCAAGAAAAAAAATGTATAGTTGCCTCTGACTTATGGTTTTTGAGATATTTGCGTTTAGAGTTCAAAAATTCAACTATTTAAAATGCGTGTTTCTCCGATTTATAATTAATTTTACACTTATATTTTTAACTTTTATATCCACTATCACTTCACTTATTCGTTTCTAACTATTTATTTTATATTAAGTGGTGTAAAAATAACTTTTATTCCATACTAAACTTTAGTCGAAATCCTTTTATGCATACAATAAGAAAATGGCTGCGTGTAATGAGTAATGTAAAATCTTTCAGAATTTTTATTATCTTGGTAAATACCGGTGTTGGATCGGTCACGGTTATTTTTTTGAAACAGAAAGAAATTCTATGCGAAAAACTAATGTGTTATTTATTTCCTGTCATTGGGGTATTATTTGTTTTCTTTTGGTTCTTCTGTGAAATATGTACGTCAGGTAACACTATTAGTTAGAATGCAACCCTTTTGTTATTTTGTGTACAAAAATAATTGAACAAGATTTAAATATTGAATAAAAGTTATTTTTCCACTATATAATAAATGGTTAGAAACGAATTAGTGAAATGTTAGTGGATATAAAAGCTAAAAAATTAAGTGTAAAATTCTTTTTAAATCGGAGAAACACGCATTTAAATAGTTGAATTTTTGAACTTTAAATGCAAATATCTCAAAAACCATAAGTCAGCGGCGACTATATAAATATATTTTCTTGATCTGGAAGACCTCCTCTATCCGTGCATACCCATTTTAACCCCGAAATCGGGAGATGCTATTTTAAAATTTACCCAACTGTTAATCACACTTTTCACACATTTTTCACTTACACTAATTGTTAAAATAAAATTTTTCAAATAATATTAATGAATTAATAATTTTAAATTATGTACTTTCTATCTAAAATTAATACAAATATCTTAACATCATTCACATACCTGTTTTCTCGCAAATTCTTTATTTCTTTATTATTGTTCTTGTTGTTATTAATTAATTTTGATTGCAATCCAAAAACCCTTAGAAGATTTATAATTTATTAGTATATAATATATAAAATTACTCCTTTACAAAAAATTTTGACATAACCATACTTAACAATTACTTCCTCACTATAAACTCTTGCTTTATTTGTTGTCCTGTTGTTTATTGTAGGTTTTTCCCGTTATTTTTCCTGTTTTTAAAAGATTTTAATTTAATAAACATTAATAAAATATTAAGATTTACACAAAATTAGCAACTGGCAGATGCAATGGCGGCAATTTTTTTACAGATTCATTCTCAATATGTGCGTCTTATTCCTAAACATTAAAAACTTATGTATGATAATTTTACCACTTTTACAACAGAATATTCCATTTCAAAACAAAAAGTTTGATATGGATATGTAGTAGTATAAGAGGTGAAACTTTAGGACGTTTCTAGTTAAAGTGCTGTCGTGTTAAAAGCAAATAAGATATTAGGGGTATTCTCTTGCTCTTGCAAAACCCTTGCACGGCCCACGAATTGCTGAATTTTCTACTTTTTGCAACGGCACAACAACAAACATACGCAGAAAATTATTTGCAATAGCTGTAAAATATGTCAGACCAAAACCCATGTTTATTTTCGTGCAATAACACGTAAAAAAATAATTGCAACCCTGTCCCGACTATCATTTTACATAAAGACGTATTTCTCCGTTAAATTGTTGAGGAAAGTAAGTTTTAAATACATAAATCATATATCACTAGCATCCGCAATGGGTGCTCTTTTGTCTTTGCATATTTCGGTATGGGATTTTTGCATTTTGTGTCATCGTGCCATCTGGTAAGAGCAAGAGAACCCCCCTATTGACTTCGAAAACGTACTACTGCAGAGTTTTGATGCAGTTTTACTACAATACTTATGCATTATCTGTTTGGAACGTCAAATAACATTTTATTGCTATGCTTTGTATATTTTGACGTTTTACAACACTTTTCCCTCAAAGTTTATTTTCGCAAACATCTGTTTTAGAAATTTAAGTCCAACGAGCGTAAAAATATCAAAATGGATCAAAATAAAGCCAAGAGTGCGATTATACATTTTTTTTTTGGTTTCTCTGAAAATAGAAAAGAATAAATAATTTAAAATTTAATAAAGATAAAAATCACATTAGAAGAAAGGTGATGCGGTTTTACTACATTACTTATGCATTATCTGTTTGGAACGTCAAATAACATTTTATTGCTATGCATTGTATATTTTGACTTTTACAACACTTTTCCTGCAAAGTTTATTTTCGCAAACAGCTGTTTTAGAAATTAAGTCCAACGAGCGTAAAAATATCAAAATGGATCAAAATAAAGCCATGAGTGCAATTATACATTTTTTTTGGTTTCTCTGAAAATAGAAAAGATAAAATAATTTACAATTTAATAAAGATAAAAATCTCATTAGAAGGTGCCTAAAAATTCGGGATTCTGGAAAACTATTAGCGAAATGGCAATTGATGTATTTTTCTCACACTTTAGGATCAAATCTTCCACGTGTAAGGGAGTACATACATTATGTACATAAGTATAAGTTTTATATATTTTACAAAAATACATTCACAGAAGCTTCAAACCATGCTAAAGCCAGAGATAAAGAGATCTCACTGGAAGTGAGAGAGCAATTGCTAAACGTCAAAACCACTTAAACTTTGACAGTTGATCGAGTTCAATAGGTTTTGACGTTTAGCAATTGGAAACGAGCGATGGCCAGATTGAAATTTTACCAAAAAAATATGTAAACGGAGGGATTAGTTGCATCGTTCAAGACCACTTATAAAAATGAAAATTAAATAATTTTGTAAAATTTAAAGATATTTGATGAAACGTTTTGTAATTTGAAGCATCATAGTTTTATTTTCAATGGAAAATGATTAAAAACGTTTAATGATTGAGAGCTAACAAGCTTAAATCCAATTATTGGGCATTGAAAGGACAAAAGTCAGTTGTTATAATATTCTTTAAAAAGATTTAAATAGTTTCTCCATATAATAAATAACCGCTATATAGTAATTTTTATTCATACTAAATGTTGGGTGTTTTAATTTAAATGCCCAAAAATTGTAATTTTGTTCAATCTGGCCATAATGGAAAATGTTATAAAAAACGCTAATTTTGAAGCGCTCTCACACTGGAATAAGTTTAACAACCCTTTATTCCTGCTAAAGCCATTATGGAGAACACCCCGAATTGGTCGGCCTTGCTTATCGTTGGAAAGATGTATACACATAACTCTATGAAAACTTAGCAACCAAAATAATTTCCATGAATTAAGTGATCGTTTTCACTTAGGTATTGGAACTGCATATTACAACTTTATTCGTACAATAAAAGCAATTGTAGGCATGAAAGCAAAGTTAATATAATTTCCAGCAACCGACCAAAGCCAACGAGCTACTATGGATCAGTTTGAGTCTAGTCGTTCTCTGCCCTTTCCATTTGTGTTAGGGTATTTGGATGGAATGCTTGTTCGCAATCAGCAGAGTAAAATTGGTAGCATAAGCTATTACAATAAACATGCAAGTATTATCTTCTTCAGGTATAGTTAACACTAAAATTTATCTTCAATATACATAAGTATGTAGGTAATAGCGGATAGCAAAATGCGTTTTACTGATGTATTCGCTGGATATCCAGGATGCATCCAAATGGCGTATCAGCCCAATACGAAAAGCTACCATAAACACGACGCTTAAAATTTCGCCACAATATCATTTATTGGGAGGCGTGGCTTATCCTATAGAGACTTTTTTAATTTTTATTATTTTTATTTTGTTTATACATTGCAACTAGTTCAAATAAAAGAAAGGACTAACAGGCAATTTGAATATGTCTTAAACTTGTCTGTGTTGTCTTCCAATTCACGAATGTATGTCCGAAATCAATCGGTAGGTCAACCGTCCTTTGCATGAAATTTGCCACCGTTGCTGCCACATTGCAATGCTTTTTCTTCTTTCTTCTCTTTTTGCTGTGGTAGACGTTTCTGATAAGTTATATATTTGCGCGAATTCGTTTCCCTGGATGTCAATCGGTGCCATACTGGCTAATACCTCAGCGGCGTTGTTGTTTTAACGGTTTATCAGTCCCTGTTAGGATGGTAAGGGTTATCTGTGTTGTCATCGACGTCATCTAACGGGAGGCCAAGAAAACGTGCTGTTTCGCCGGGGTCGGGCCAAAGGGAAAAGGGTGTTAGATGAGTGGGGTTAGTAGGGCATGCAAAGAGGTGGTCAGTGTCATGCGGAGACTCGTTGCATGCAGGACATACATTGGGTATGTCCGTGTCAATTCTGGATAGGTAGGAGTTTAACCTGCTGCAATATCCAGAACGAAGCTGCGCTAGGGTCACTCGCGCTTCCCGCGGCAACTCGAGCTCTTTGTCTGCGATGGGTGGTGGTTTGACTCCAAGAACGCCATTCACGGGAAGGGAGTCGGTGAATGTGTTAAATTCGTTGACGTAGTCAAGGAAGGACCTTTTGATGCTCCTAGGTGGCGGTTCCGCTTCAAGTAGATGGCTGCAAGGATGATTTCTACGAAAACATCCCTGCAGGAACTGCTTGGAGAGGAGTTCATTATGCTTCTTAACCGGGAGCATAAGCGTCTCTCTGTGTAGGTGTTCGATAGGAGACATCAATAGGCATCCCGTCGTGGTCCGGAGTGAAGTATTCTGGCAGGTCTGGAGTTTCCTCATCTGCTTGACACAGCATCCAGGCGACCATATAGGCCGATTGCCTTGTATGTTGCCAACAACGTTCTTTGTCTTTTCCCCATGTGCTGCCGGCTAGCGACTTGAGTATTTTGTTGTGGCTCTGTACCTTGGCAATAATCGCGGTCGTATGGGAAGTGAAGGAGCATAGACTATTGAAAGTTACACCTTAAATCTTAGGATTATTTACAGTCGGAATTTTCACGCCATCGACTTCAATATTAAGCTCAAGTCTATACTGGGGGAAAGTATGAGGTTCCGTGCAGTGGAGAAAGGTCGGAGAGGTAGTTGTTTATCTTCAAACACATGCCATCGACTCCATTCCACCTCAGCGGCGTCATTTGAAATGGTTCGGAAAGCACTTATCACGCGTATTGCTGAAAGGCAATGCACTGTGTTAATTGGTTTAGCATATGATTTTATTTCTAGTGCCTGTATCCATATTGGAGCCGCATACAGGATAACTGAACTTATTACCTTAGCTATTAAACATCGTCGGCTGGAACGCACACAGCCTTTATTTGCCATCATTCTAGATAACGCATTATATATTTTATTTGCTTTACGTGTCGCATTTTTTAAGTGTTCCCTGAACTTGAGTCTTGAGTCCACTATTACCCCAAGATACTTCAATTGCGGCTGCGAAGAAATCTCACATTAAATTTTCCTAGAGCTTATGAGCAGGACTTCTGTTTTCTGGTCAGTCAGCTCTCGACTCATGGTAGCAAACCATCGGCGCAAACCATTTATGCTGTCATTGCATTTGATCCGGAGATCATCCAGATGTTTAGCTACAGCTACCACTATGAGGTCATCCGCATAAGCGATTGTTTTCACATTTTTTGGTTGGGGCATTCTTAACACCCCGTCGTACTGGAGTTAGTGTAGCTCTGAGTGCCCTCGTCCGTCTCGAATAGCAATCTCCTATTTTGAAAGTAACTCATTATAATATTTATCAGATAATGAGGAGCGTGTATACCGTATAGAGCTTTTATTATATTTGCCCACTTTTCGGTGTTGAACGCATTCTTTACATCAAGGGTTATTAGCGCGCAGTATCTTTTTGAACCACCTTTCCATCTTTTTCCACTTATTGCACATTTCGCAGAATCAACTACTTCTCTTAGTGCGTCAATAGTGGACCTCTTTTTTATAAAGCCGTATTGTCTCTCTGATAATCCGTCGGCTTTTTGGATTGCTAACTCCAAGTGGTTTCTTGCAATGCTTTCGTACACTTTCCCAATCGTGTCGAGCATGCAAAGAGGTCGATATGAAGGTGCTTCTGCTGGCTTTTTTGGCTTTGGGAGTAGAACCAGACGCTACATCTTCCACGGATGGGGGAACACCTCTTCTAATATACACGCGTTGTACATGTTAACAAATAAGCTGGATCGTAGAGGTATGGCTCCTTTAAGGGCTATATTTGGTATACCATCTATTCCGGGCGCTTTAGTCTTCTGTGACTAATAGGGGTGGCTCCGTAGCTTCGTTTCGTTTAATATAGGAAATGGAGGCATGTGTCGAGAATAACGCTTTGACAACATTTTTCATAATTTTGTATGCCGTTTCCCAGGGGTCTATGTTCGCTTCTTCACAGAGCTTTTCGAAACAGGATCTCTTACTACAGATAATGGCTGACTTCAGGAGCTTTTTTTGACATTTAAATGATCCTCTGAGACTGATTTCGTTATCACCTTCCTGGTTACGCTGTAGGCGGCGTTTAGCTGACTGACAGAGCTTCCTCAGCTTGGGAATTTCGTCGTTCCACCAGTATACCAGCTTTCGATTTATATTGTATCTCGTCCTGCGCATAGTTGCGTCGCATGCTGCTGGAAGGAAGTACCTTCCGCACAGCGGATACTATGTGGGCGGCATCTTCGCCTGATGCCTTAGCTGCACTCAAGACGCTCTCAAAAATGTCTGTATCAAATTCTTTTAGCCGCCAGCTTCGTTTTCGACAGGTATTTCTCCGACAGAGTTCCGTTTCCTGGGAGAATGAAACTTCGGCAATTATAGCCATATGGTCGCTATTTGTATACATGTCTGACACCTTCCTTTATTTCCCTTTTGAAAGGTATTTTGTGTTTAAAATCATAAGATTTGTTTGACTCAAAAATTCTAGAATGAGGCGACCACTATGGTTTGTAATTCTGCTACCCCAAGCAGTAGACCATGCGTTGAAATCTCCCGCTATTATTATTGGCGATTTGCTTCTGATTTCTAGGGATATCTCCAGGAGAAAATCTTCAAATTCGCTAATTGTTGCACTAGGACGAGCATAGCAGCTTACAAAAATATTCCTTGCATATTCGCCCATGTAAAGCCATTATGGGTTTCTTTGGAGCGAGATGTGAAGGTTTGTCCTTTGCAGGCCCATATTGCTGCTTTGCCACTTATATCTTTACACCAAGTGCTTTCCGAACGTTGAGAATATTGCTCGCCTAATATGGCGACATCTATGTTTTCTTCTAGCACCGTCTGTTTTAGTAGGTATTGTGCTACAGCGCAATGATTGAGATTTAGTTGCGGTATCTTCATTTTTTCGTTGACTTCAACATATCTGCGCATTTAGGACAGGCCGTACTCAGAACAGAGTGTTCCCCTTTGCAGAGCATACAACTCGGGGAATTCGTGCATGTCTTTGCCATGTGACCAGGGGTTCCGCAACGAGTACAAAGGAATGACCTATCAATGGGGCTGCTACATTTGTGTGCTATATGTCCTAGTTAGAAGCACCTAAAACAACGACCAATAACTCACCAATAACTTCCTCTAGGGCGCTTTCGAACGTGTCGGCTCTCTTTTCTGTTTGATTTTTTCATTTGATTGGTAGGTCTCCTTTGAGGGTTTTTCTAATGTACCTCACGTTTGAACCCAGTTCATCAAGGCCTCTGTCGCTTTTTATTTTTTTTCAAGATATCTGCATACGACGCTCCGTCTTTTTCTGTTAAAGTAATAACGTTTGGTTTCAATCTGATTCTCTTCTCGATCGGTTTATTCTTTCTAACAACGTCTATCCATTTTTCGCCTGCGGTCTTGTCCCTCAAACTGTCTTTGTGTATGCATTCAGTGACCTCACTATATGTTGCTTGCACTTTATGACTCACGTTTTTCGGGTTCTTCGTTGGTGGCAGATATCCCAATATCTCGTGAGGTCACTTGGGGCATTTTTATCACTTTGGATAGAGGATACCTGCGGCGCCTTTCCTACCATAACTCTTTTCGACGGATTCTCTTGCTTTTCTGCCTTGTCATACAAGCTTGTGATGCAGCTTACCAGATCACGCATAGCTTGGTTAATATGTCTCTGACCTTACATCATGCTTTCGAGCTTTTTAATTTTTTTACCCAGTTTGCAGAAAGTATTGCGATTCTCACTATTTTGAAGCTGTTCAGATTTGGCAATGCCGCAACCAAAGCAAAACGAAGAAGTAGAAAAAGGAGAAACGGTATTAGCATCCAATCAATCAAAAGTCCAGTTCCAGTCTCCCGGTAAGTCTCAAACAAAAACAAGCCTGCTATCACTTGAAAAAACACAAATTCTTGCATATATTTTAGACCACTAGAAACACGTCTACTTTCACTGACTACTTTCAACTTATTCAACTACTATAAGAGTATTGGCTAATTTGAAAGATCGCTGGGTTTGAGTCGTCTTGGTGGTTCATCTCTAGAAGTTAACATAGCTACTTCTTTGCTATAATGCTCTAGCGATTTCGCACTATGTGCTGTTTTACGTGAACTTTCCACTGTAGCTTAGTGTCAAACGTCATTCCTAAGAATTTAGCGGAATTAAATTACGGTATTCGTGCTCAGTCTATAAAAATTGGTAAGTGCTGTATCTTTTTGTATGTGAAAACAATATGTACAGACTTAGCTTCATTCAGTTTTATCTGTCTCCTTGCTTAACGCGAAAGTAGCGATCTGATAAATACGAATTTATGATGTCATAATGCTGTTTCGGTAAAATCAGTTTCAGTTTCGAAAGCAGTTCTTTGTGACAAACTTTATCGAACGCTTTTGCAACATCCAAAAACACGGCAGAACAGAATGTTTTTTCCTCAAAGGCTTTTTCAATAATGTGTGTAATCCTATGGATTTGATCAATCCTAGAATGGTTGGCTCGAACCTCAAACTGATGCGCTGGAATTATGGTTTTTCGTTCAATGATTTTATTGATACGTTTACTAGAATTTTCTTAAAAAGATAAAAAAAAAGATTAAAAAGAAGATATTATCGGTAGAAGTGTAAGAAGATATATCATATCCTGATTTTCCTGACTTTGGAATCAAAATAATTTCAGCAATTTTCCAATAAGCACGTATTTATGATGAAAAGCCGCGTTAATAATGTTGGTAATTTTTACTATACTTATTTGAGGAAGCTGTTTTAGGACCTCGGCAGTAATCAGGTCGTAACCAGGAGATTTTTTGTTTTTCTCACTGTCTGTCTGTCACTGTGTTAGCTCACTGCTTATGCAACTTCAGATTTCTTCGCTTTCTTGATTGGGAGCAGTAGGATAATCTACGTGTGTTTCATATGGGGAGAATATTTTGAATAAATAATCCGTGCATCAGCATTTATTTTAATGGGACATGAGTAGTCGGAATTTCTTCCATTGCTTAGGGACCGAATATATTTTTCGAAACTTTCATTTTTAAACCTCTTAATTTTCCGATTAAGATCTTTAGAGACTTTATTTAAAACAGATTTATCAGCTAGGCAACGAGTTTGATGCCACTTGCGTCGTAGCTTTCTCTTTAATTTAATTATTTCTCTTATATCACTAGGATATTGAGAGTTTACAGCAATTTTAATTTAATTTAAATTTAATTCCGGTGTACTTTTCCAAGCTGCATGTTGCATACTTGTTGTAAAGTGTAAAATTTCAGATTCAAACTGGCCTGTATTTAATATAGAGTCATATTTACAGAACATTCCATGATCGTTCAAAAATATTCCCAATATGTAAGTTGATTATACAAGGCCGCTGTTTTGTCTTTAAAGATGACGATTTCACTATAGCTTAAATAGATTGGGGAATGATCCGACTTAAGGTCATAACTCTGATTGATCGACAAATAGTTCCGGGCTATTTTGCCTAGAATGAAAAAATCTATCAGGTCTGGATTCTTTTGATTATCTGATGTCCAATATGATGGTAAGTTCGTCGAGAATGCGTAACTTTTGGTTAATTGCAGTGCTTTATAGAGTTCTCTCCGCTTTGTAGTCGTAAGCCTTGAACCCCAGTGCGTGTTCTTTGCGTTGAAATCTCCACCCATTATGAATCTATACCTGTGTCTGTTTATTAAATGTTGGTACTCTTCAAATTGGATTTGACCTTTTTTGTTAGTTCTTGGAATGTGACATCTTTTTTGGCAGCTTTATTTAATTTACCCCTCCTGGAGGTGGTGTCTTGATAATTGGCATAATTGATTTTAAAATTTGCTTATAATTATATTCATATAAACAATTAAAAATATACATATAAAATAAACAATACTTGGTTGCCTTGTGAATAATTATTGATCTTAATTTTTGGTATACTTTCAGGCTAAGGTAATTTTTTTTAGCGCCAAAAAAGTCTCTAAAACAGTTAATGGTTTTCTCCTCTGTGTCTAATAAAAAGTGATATCGGCGAAATTACAAACCTCCCAATCCAAATTAGTCAGTGGTTGAAGTCGCTGCTTCTGCACTCCAATACACCAGAATACCGTGCTTTGGATTCTTCGGACTGATGAGCAGATTTTGTTAATTTTCTGCCTTTTTCCACCAAAATTATTTAATTTTTTTAGCACGCACAATTACTCACTCTTTTAACAAGTAGAGTTGCCAGGCAGACTTTTTTAATGGTACCATAAAAAGATATTGGGAATCTTACACAGAATGAAAAAGATTCAATTATATGCTCAGACCTTCGGTATTTTGAAAAATTTCGGATTCTTAATTATCTTGAAATACAGAACTTTGTTTTGGCAAAGCATATAATAATAGCTTGTATGGTGCTTTTCAATTTTATTATTGACAACGAAGATTATAATATTGATTTAGAAGAAGTAATAATTAATCAAATAATTGTTGAATATAATTCACAACCCGATGTGTTGACAAATTTTTTAAGAGAAGAAGCCATACGAAAAAGTACTAACAACAACTTTACTTTCAGCTTAATATTTACATGCTTATTTGCAATGGCTGAAGCAAGAGTCCATATGTTAATCTCAATGTTTTTTTTTTGTTAATTTCAGCTTACTATATTTTTATAAGATATTTGTTAATCATAAGTATATGATTAAACTGTGAAATTTAATATTTTCTTTTCAAAGTTGTAATAACATTTATTTATAATTTGTACTTCATGTGCTTTAAAGATATGAATAAATAAATTCACTTAAAATTTCTTTGTCTGCAGAGGCTTTTTTCCAAAAAACTTAGGACATCCCACTTTTTTCAATCCTCTTTTGATTTTGGCTTTGGCGTTGTGTTATCTAATTCAGGAAAATCTTTATTATCACCGGTTCCACTCAATATATCAAATAGCGATGAATCTAAAGTCTCCTGAGGAACAGTCACATCGCTGCCAGTGCCATAAACATCGTCCATTTCCTCGTAAAATTCCCAGTTGGTGGTAGCTTCCCCTGATATATTGTTTCTCTTCTTAATTCATTTATACCTTACCATAAAATTCAGAATTTCCTGTTTATATCGTCACGCTTGAATGGGAATTCAGCGTCAACTTCTTTAATATTAATTTGTATTTTTTTCTTACAGCACTGACCTTTTTTTGCGTTTGGCAGCAAAATCGCCTTTTTATGAAGTCAGGTGACCAGAAGCAGCTTTTTACGCTAGTAATTCCATTTTTTGCTAGATTCACTAAAAATAAACCATTTAAAAATAAATTAATAAACCAATAATGACAATGCTTAACAATCTGACCCCGTCATCGTTGGATCTCTCTAAAGAATAGAGCGGATGCTTTATCGAACGTCGAACTTTGTCATAGGATGTGTAGAAGTTCACGCAAGCGAGGAAAGTTCTCTGATCGCCGTTTACTTCTCCAACCTGCTGAATGGCAGTGAAAGCATAACCAGCAGATGTCAAACCCGATTCCCCAATCGATGACGATGGAGCAGACGTTCCATTGCTCGACCATGAAGAAGTAGCGAATAGCAATTACACGTCTGAAAAACAACAAAGCGGCGGGGGTCGATGCATTGCGGGGCGAGCTATTTAAACACTTCGGCGATGAACTGATAAGAAGCATGCATCACCTTCTTTGCAGAATTTCATCGGACGAAAGCATGCCCAAAAAGGAGAGTAAGCTACTCTGCGGAACCCCCTTCTTAAATTTCCTTAGTTTAGAGTTTTGAAGTCGAAGCAATACGATTGATTGCCGACCGCTGAGGTATTTCATGGTCAGCCCTCGATGGAGTGTCGATATTTCGATTGACAGTGTCGATGACTTTTCAGTGGTCTTACGCTGAGGGGATTGTCCTCTCACAGGGTGGCTTAGGCCATGAACTATCTGGGCATTTATGACGGTAAATGTACTTTACAGAAGTCGTGTTGATGGTCTGCTAGTCTCAGGTGGTGACTGAATTTTGAGAAAAGCAATCTCTCAAGTGCCTTCTGTATTTGGCAATGGAAAGCTATCGGACGATAAGGCTCTTCTTCATTGACTTTCCACATATCTTCGGACTTTCCACATATCAGGTATTTGAGGAGTGGTTAGCGACAGGTTGAGAAACTTGGTTAGATAGCTTACACCTATCTTTCTCACAAGATCCCATATTCGGGGTCACAAGGATCGGCATGGCGTAAGGTTACGCCCTTGTTTGCTAAAACAACTGCCTGATATGGGAAATTGGGCAGGGGTCCACGATTCTTTCGCCAAAGCGAACGGTAGTAGCTGCGATCACCTTGCGGATTTGACGTTCGCCAACGTTTATGGTAGAAGGAAAGTGCAGCGCGATGAAGGTGTTCTTAGTAAATTCTGTGAAGTCGGCCCAGTTAGCTTTATTAAAGTTAACAAGGATGCGGTTGTCCACAAAAATAAAGTCAGGAGGTTTCTCGATCGGGATATTTATGCGCACATTTTTTTATGCGAGGGTTGACATTATGTGCCTGTTTAACAATATTATGCTATTTATCAGTCTACCACTAGCGATGGTAAGGTCCGGGGTGCTATTACAAGTGCTATTACAAGTGCGTGCAAGATTGCACGATGACACAAAGTGCAAAAATCCTATACCGAAATATGCAAGGCCAAGACAGCACCTATTGTAGAATCTAGTGATATATGAACGGCTGATTCGGCGAATTTATTGAAAATGACTATTATGCACGACTATGTGAATTAGCGCACCTTCTGCATTCATTCTTGACAAAAAAAACTGTAACAAATCTTTATAATTTATGTAGAAATTTAACCTATTTAAAACTTACCTTCCTCAACAATTTAACAGAGAAATACCTCTTTATATAAAATGACAGATGGCACAGGGTTGCAATTATTAACGGACGGATTAACTACAAACGAATTGTAGAAAAAAAATCTTAGAAAAACAGACTTTGGAAAAATATAAGAATTTAGCAGTAGTAATAGCTGCGATATTCCTCCGAATGAGGTGAAAAGAAAACGAACAAGACTGGCATATGCAAATAAATTTCAATTTATTAAAGTGTTATTTAAAAAATAAGTTCATGTACATGTTCAGTTAGTATTTTAATGATAATTGATATGCGAAATTTTTTTATTGAATTGAGTACTGTGGGAAATGGACATTTACTACTATGGGGTTCAAGGCATATGTATATGACATTTTATTTTAAAAATAAACAGTTGCTCAGAAGAGTATATGTTGTAAGTTTTTATTTCTTTTCAAAAATTGTCACCTTAATCATATTTCTAAATGGTTTAAAGGGCTCAGCATACTAAAATTCTTAATATCCTTAATTGTTGTTTTGTTTTTTGATAATGGTCAGCAGGGATAAAGGGATGTCCAACTTATGCCCGTGTGGGAGCGCCTCAAATTTAGCATTTTTATAACATTTTCCATTATGGCCAGATGGGTCAAAATAATAATTTTTGGGCATTTATATTTAAACTTCCAACATTTAGTACGAAAAAAAATTACTATATAGCGGTTAATTAATATATGGAGAAACTATTTAAATATTTTATTTGTTCTACGACTTATAATATAAATATCTCGATAAAGCGTCTTCCCAGAAACATAATCTGGAGTTCGGTCACCGGATTGTTAAATAAAATTCCCTATCTTATGATCTTTATCTTTATTTATTATCTTTTTACCCGCGGCTTCGCCAGCAGTGGAACCATTAAATAAGTATGACAGATAAAGGGTTAGGGTATAATAATAGAAATGAGTCAATATGATAACTAAATTTTATTACTTGGCTGAATCAACCATTTTTAAAAATTACTACAGACAATGAAGATTCAACACCTTGAAATATGCGTATTGAAATGCAACAACAAATGTTAAAATATCTAACAATTTAAAAAAATAAAATACAAAGTATTAATCTAGGATATTTTTGTAACAATGTTATAAGTTTTCCCGTCGGGTGCAAGTATGTGTAAATTCCGGGCATTAGATACATGTTAACAGGCTACAGGCAATCCTGCTACCTGTAATGTTTGTCCTTGTTCCTTGTTTATAGTAACAGCAAAGCTAAGCTTGACGGGAAACTGAACCCTTTTAAATTGGAAAGGAAGGTCAATGCAAATAATTGGTATCCTATGTATTATAACAGTATTTCCCTTACCGACACCTGTTAAAATAGTAGCACCAAGTATGTTCTGTCCCAATTTTGTTATCCGAAGCTTTGTTCCATTACATAGCCGAGGAGCATCTATATTTCGCATAAGCATTACTGGTACATTTAGTTTCAATTGAAGTTTATGTGACGGTACACCCGATAGTTCAAGTGAATTTAAAAACTCCACAGGATATGAAGTACTTAGTTCCGTATCTATAATTGTATCCATTGACAAATATTCCTTCGTTTCTCCTTGAACCTCGTTTAAAATGTCAGTGTTGATCCTATTAACAATTTCATTTCTTGGTGCTAATATTGCTCTTGCACACAACCACTGATAACACACCACAAATTTTGTTGCAATTCCGGAAAAACATTAGCAATGAGATCCACATGACTTTCTAGTAAATTACAAAATTCTCTTGACAGTAATATGTAGCCTTCAGCGTCAACATCTAAACAACCATCACCAATTTTCAACAACATTTCTGCGTAAAGTCCTGAATCCACGTCATTATGAAGATGCACTCTCATACTCGTTTTCAGGCGTAGTTTTTCAACTGTCGACCATAAGTTTGATGATTTAATGCACGCTTGAATTTCATCTGCTGGTGTCCCTCTCTGAATCACTGAGAGGGTTTGAGGGAAATCACCAGACAATAAAACTACCATGCCTCCCATTATATCTGTACTATCTCGCAAGTCCTGGAGCGTCCGGTTTGAAGCTTCTATAGCCTTCTTGTGAGACATTTTACTTTCATCCCACACTAAAAGCTTGCATTCTCGCAGCATCTTACCTCGTAAACTATTTTTACTAAAATTGCAGATGGGCGAATCTTCCTGTGCCAAATTCAATGGTAATTTTAAAACGGAATGTACCATACGACCGCCGTTTAATAGCGTCGCGGCAATACCTGACGAAGCTACAGCAACTGCTATTTTTTGGTCGTTTCTGACGGACATTAATAATAAGTTAAGCAAAAACGTTTTTCCAGTTCCTCCTGGTGTGTCGAGAAAGAAGAATCCACCACTGCCGGAGTCTATTTTACGTAAAACTTGATGGAAAACATGATTTTGCTCTGGAAGTAATTGAGGGACTAATTCTGTCACTTGATGTTGCAGTGCTATGAAATCATAATCTAGCTCTCGAGCAATTTCATTATCAAAATCATCCATATTGTCTCGTCGAGGGCTCGATATTCCAAAATCATCTAATTTTTTTCCAACCATCGTAAAAACCTTGTTTTCGATTATAATTAGCGTTTTATTGTAGACATTTTCATTGAAAGTAATATCTGTGTGTACTTGCTGCAGTTGATGTAAAATTCTTCAGCCATGTATTCTTTGTACTTATTCCAAAGAGTTTGAGGGTTAGAAAGACCGCAAGAATATACAAGCGTAGCATAAAGTTCCCAGTGTTTATCTGGCGATTAGCATCGTACAGCTTCCTCCATAGTTTCGTCCCAATGATTGTCATTTTCTAACAGTCGCCGAGCTTCACAAGCTTCTCGGTATGTTTGACATTCCCGACCATTGACAATTTTATGTTCTGTAAAGCTAATTGGACCTCTAACATGATGCAACAACATGCGCAGTTAAAAGCATTCAAAATTCGTAACATGTACGGTATAGACACGACCAAGAGCATCCGATGCTTTAACCCCAGGTTGGTTTTGAACAGGTGTACCATGAATACGACGACGCCATTCTTTTTTTGAACTGTTACAGGGAACCTCAGAGTAAAATAATGTCTTTGCAAAAGTATCATTCTGACAAAGTTGAAAAAGGGCAGTCAGCGTGGTCTTAGGAGGATATAAAATGCTGTCTTGAAAGGTATTTTCATCAAAAAAGACACGCTGTCCGTTTTCAAAGTGTACTGCAAGATGTGTAACAGTGGGATGTCTTTCATGTAACGGAAAGCCAAGAAGCCGGCATGCTGCTTCATTGCTACTGACATATCTTCCTGCTTGATAAGTTTGTATTTCATTGAGGGCCTGTACAGCACCTTCATTACGAAGATTGAAGATCGCCTGTCCGCTTCCTTTACTTATAAACTTCCAAATATATTTAATTGCACACACATAATAGCAAGCTTCAACATTAATGTGGGCGTTGAATAATTTACAAATAAATCGGGGAATAGGGCACTACCCAGCTATTATCAAAGCTCTTTATTTCCCCACTGCGAGTACGAATGTTAACTTGTTTACCACCATCAGCAGGCGCCCTTCGTCTGTATAATGGGTAACCCTTATCACTGTGAACTGTTTCTTTAATCATTTCCCGAGGATACTCTACTTTAATATACATATCTACCAAGAATTGATGAAAAAGTTGACTTGTACGCAGCAGAAGGTAGAAGTCAATCTCTCGAAGCATTATGTAATACGCATAAAAGTCCATGCAGGAAACTTTTTTATTTGGAATTTGGAATGATATCCAGATTCTCCTTTACTGAAAATTAATGGGTACCGCAAAGCATCATAGAATCTATGAGTATCGGCTACAAGCTTTAGCGTATTGTCATCTGCCCGTAGTACTATGTCTCGTGGAGAGCTCGGGTCACCAGTAACCAAAACAGCAACTTCATTGACCATCTTCGCTTATAACGCCTTTCATGTTCGCCACGTGGAGTGCGATCAGCATGAATGATAACTTTGTAGTTGTCTGAAGGCCAGTTGTCTGTTGTAATATTCGTTGAATTTTCAATACCGTTTCTCTTTCTACTCCTTCAATATATTGGCAACGACGATTTACTTCCTTTTGTTCATCACCTATAAAGTATATCTGCAGAAATTTATGCTGATCATCATCTTCTGGAAATAGTGATCCAAATTGATGATATATCCGTCCTTGTACAGTAAAAGTTGAATTTTTGGATAGACCAGATTTCCGCTTCCGAGGCATTTTCAAATAAAAGCAGAGTAAAAATTAATATCAGCGAGTAAGATCTAAAATAATAAAGTGACAGCTAACCACAAAAATTACGGATTACCTAAAAAATTTGAATAGTTTTATACTGCATGTAACGACAGAAGAAAATAACAATAAATATAGAAACATTTGAAACATTTGAAACTATATTCAATTGAATTAGATATTTTCGTCACCGCCGGTAATACAGTGGGACGGTATTACAGTATTCAGGGTTGAAACTTCAATACTATAATGCTAGATGGCGTTGAAGTATGTAGCTAAATTTGACGATTTTTTGACAAACAATTTTTTTGTCTTTCGTAATTTTTTTTTTTAATATAGAGTACCCTATGTTACTTCTAATAGCTGCAAGAGTATATGTACAAAGTTTCATGATGATCGGTTAAGTAGTTTTTGCGTGAAAGCGTAACAAACAAACTTACATTCGCATTTATGATATTATTATTATTGTATTATTATTATATACATACATATTATATTATATATATTATAAGGGGCTCTACCAGAGTGACGCTTTCAAAAAAAATTTTTTTTTTTTGTTTTTCGATAGTTTGTATATTCAAAAATATCCTGTGAAATCGGCAAGGTCATATCTTGAATAGTTTTTGAATGGCAGCGTTCTAAACAGTGACCTCTCAGAGGTGCAAACGTATATAAGTGAAACTTTAAACGCGTTTTTCTCGAAACGACATTTTTCAAAATTTCTGACATCATAACTCAACGAGAAATTGACCGATCTACTTCAAATTAAAACTGGGTATAGTTGAATACATTTGCAATACAATGGACTGCGATCTGTTTGATTGGTTGAAAATTGTCAATTTGGCATTAAAAGAACAACCATTTTTTTTTTGTAAAAAAACTATTCATTTTTTCAAAATTACACCATTTTCTTAATTTTTGATATTTTTCAAAGATCGTAGTTCATTGTATAGAAAATATATTTAAGTTTAATAACCATTTTGAATTTCTTTGTTTCAGCTACTCATTCGATCGGGATCATGCCAGCAGTTGAGGCACTTCCGCAGACAGCACATAACTCCGTTATTTTTATTTAATATCTTTGTAAAAAAGAAAATTTTTAATATAGCTAAAAATATACTTTATTACGTCCATAGAACGTCGAAACATTCAATCTAGTACTTTCTTTGGCACAATTCCGATTTCTTTGGCGCCACGATTTGAAGGTACCGTTGAAAAGAGGAAGTCCTCTTGATTAAAAAATATATTGGGTTATAGGTACCGCAAACGCTTAGTTTACGAGATATTCGACCTTAAAGTTCAAAAATTCCCAAAATTCGAACATTTCAACAAGCTATTTTACCACATTAAACACACTTTACTCACATTTTTCATTTCAAATTAATTAAATTAAACTATCAACTTTAAATAAATCCACATTTTACACTTTTAACGGTCTTTTTACCGAAGAAATCTTTATTTTAAAAATTATATTTTACACTCGTTATGAACATCGTGTGTGTTCTAAAAATTACGACGAAATGGAGCGCTGCCATGTGATAATAAGGAAATTCGCTGAAATGCCTTTTTTCCCAAAAATTCCTCTATCCATTCATGTGGATATGTTCTTTATTTAATTTAATAAACAAATAAGTAATATTATATAGTAATATATATAATAATTGTTGCGTCAAGCGACTTATACGAATATATGTTCAATTTAAAATGAAAATAACATATGAAATTAGAATTAATTACTTTTTTTGAAATGCATGTTATATTCGAATTATACTTTCATTGTACTTACCCTAATAATATTAAATATACTTACCTTAATCTATTACTTTAAGTTAACGAAATGAATTATACTTACCTCCTTTTTGTACATACATACATACTAACATTCCAACTGTTTTTTCCCGTTAGCTTTAAGATTTAGGCTGAGTCATCTAGTTGCTGAAATAAAGAAAGGAATTGTAATTAGACCGGAATCAAGATCGCACGCGTTTTCTTTCGTTCGCTAATTTTTCGTCGCAATATCGCAAGTTCAGCCACGGTGCAGGCAATTGGTTGAATTTTAATTCAAGTGAATTCACGTGTCCCGACAATTTGTTTTATCTCAAAAACTCTTGAGAATTTTCATGGCGCCCGAGCAGGGACATGAGCGTGATTAAAAAATTAAAATTAAATATAGTACAAAAATATCTTTTTCGCAACCAATTGCCAAATTATCGTTTTCGGGTTTCGGTTTTCACGGTTAAGTGAAGTGACAAGCGAAAAAACCAAGTTAAAAAAAAAAAAAAATATTATAAAAAGGATTAAAAATCCATATATACAAACATATATTGTACACATACATATATTTGAGGTGCGTGCAGTGAAAACTTACAACACAAAAATATATACCGAGATACATATATAGTGCGTGCAGTGCAACCTATAAAAAAAAAAATATATACATTTACATACATATATAATACGGATATAAGTGCAGTGGAAATCTGTGAAAAAATATATACATATATACATACATACTGTGTGAAATCGAGTGCTGAAATACTTACTCGTATACTTACCTCAGCCTAAAACAAAAAAAAAAATAGAGAAAGAAGGAGTTATTGTGGAGTGCGTGCACATACATATATACATACAGTAATATAAATACATCGTGTGAGTGGCTAAAAGTTCGTGTGACAATTTCACCTAATACCCAAACCAGTGAAAAATTAAGAAGAAAAGGTGGACCATTGCAAGGTGAATTTTTCATGCGGTACAGTGGTGGGCGCAAATAAAAGCTCGAAACGTTTTTGCCCGAAAAAAGTAAAATAATAATTGCATTACAGTTTAAAAAAAATTGTTTTACAGTTTAAAAAAAAAAAAAACTGTTTAAAGTGCCGCATGGTGAAGAAACCGTTATAATTAAAAAAAAAAAAAACACTTTCTAAAACCGTTGTTCTTGAAACCGTTGCTGCCATCCCGTTGCTGCTGGTATTAAGCCGCTGCCATCGTCATCACCGTTGCTGCCATCCCGTTGCTGCTGGTGCCAAGCCGCTGCTCTTATAGCTCCGTTGCTGCCATCACGTCGCTGCTGCCGACAATCTGCTGCTGCCATCACGTCGCTGCTGCCGTCAAACCGCTGCTGCCATTCCGCCGCTGCTGTCATCACGTCGCTGCTGTTATAACTCCGCTGCTGTCATCCCGTCGCTGCTGCTGTCGTCGTTCCGCTGCTGCTATCCCGTCGTTGCTGCTATAACTACATCGTTGCCATCACGTCGCTGCTGCTGTCATCGCTCCGCTGTTCCTATAATTCTTCGTCCATCCGCTGCTGCTTAAGTCGTCGTGGGAATGAGCTGCCGCTGCATCCTGTGCCAAAGGGACGTAAGCGTCGGCAAACAGCCAGGTAACGAGTGCGAATTATTGAAAGTGGTGCAAACAAAAAACAATAATAATAAAACTGCAAACGCACACTTTCAGTTTTTGGCTCTCCCTTTTCACATTACACGCATATTTATACATATATATACATATTTCATTTTCTACATATATTATATATTATACATATACATATACATATTATATACATATATTGAAGTGAATGTGAAGGGATTTTGGGATTGCGGATTTGCCTACATTAAGGTACGACCTTTTTTTAAATCGCATAATTTTAAAATTTTAATTCGGTCAGTTTTTTCGCATATTACCTCGGGTTTTCGCAAATTTAATTATTGGACAATATTTTTTCGCGTTAAATTTTCGACTGTGCTAGTGCTCATTTTGCATAACTCATCGGTTTGGCTTTCGTATACTTGGGAATCGATATTATTCTTTCTCGTTTTTCGTAACCGATTCCAAATATATTTGTTGCCAACCTCTATTGCTATTGGTTTGGCTTTCGTATATTTGGGAATACATATATATATATTTTTCGTTTTCGTTATCGATTTTTAATATATCTGTTGCCAACCTTTGTAGTTTTTTTTTCGGAAATTCGATTTAAACACGCAAAATGAGCAAGCCAAAGCCAACTATCGCCAACCTCTCTCCAAGTAAGGAGTTAATCGACTTAAAGTCATTAAAGCGTCAAAGGACGGTGGCAAAAATAGTATTTTGCGAATAAAGACGGGCCTTTTAGAAAAAACCATGTCGTTAGATCCAATTGAATTGGAATGTCGGCTCGACATATTAAATTCACATAGCGAAAAGCTAATGAAATGCCAATCTAAAATTGAAGAGATTGATGAAGACGACATGGCCCGAGGGGAGTTAGAGGACATAATTGTTGAAACGAAATCAATAATTAAAAATATTTTAGCCAAAAATAGAACGTCAATTGCCGAAACATCTTTCGTAGCTTCTCACAGCTCAAGACTCCCTAAAATGAATTTGCCGAAATTCAAGGGAGAATATTCAGAGTTTAAAAATTTTATGAGTTTGTTTGAGAGCTTGGTTCATAATGATCCAAATATCCCAGATATAGAAAAATTTAACCATTTGGTAAATTGTCTATCTGGAGAGGCTCTGGGGACAGTTAAAGCGTTTCAGATGTCGGATGAAAATTATCCGAAAGCGTTGGCAAGTCTCAAAAAGTTTACGATAATAAGTGCTTGATATTTTTCAATACAATATCTAAACTTTTTGAGCTGCCAACCATCCCAAAGCCATCCGCGCCTTCATTGCGATCAATGATTGATGAAGTGTCTGCTGTTTATGACTCTTTGCTATCTCTGGGCGATGAGAAGCAAATAACAAACGCCATTATAATACATATAGTTATGACAAAGGTTGACTCTGCCACCCGATCCAAGTGGGAAGAGCAACTTGACTACGATCACTTACCATTATGGAAGGATTGCGAAGCAACTTTAAATAGAAGATTTCAGCAGTTAGCAGCGGAAGGAGCATCTTGTTCGAGGACGAAATCCGGAGCCACAACCAGCATGAGCCACATGAAACAGCCACACATGGACAGGACAAAATCAGCTTTAGTTTCTGCAGAGGCAAAGCAGCCAACTTGTCAAAAATGCAAGTCAAAGGAACATCCTTTAACTGCCTGCCCCACTTTCAAGGCGCTTCCGGTACAACAGAGGTTCGAGTTTGTGAAATCAGTGTCCTTATGCATAAATTGCTTGCGTAAGGGGCATACGGTATCCAAGTGCAGAGCGGATCGATGTCGTGTATGCAATCGATCGCATCACACATTGTTGCGCCAGTACCCGGTTTCCTTCCCCGCTGCATCTCATCCGCAACCATCAACCACACATGCCATGCATACAGCGAGTATGCCGGATCGGGTAATGTTGGCGACAGCTGTTATTCAAGTGAGGACCAGTTATGGTGAATATCTGCCTGCGAGAGCGTTACTGGACTCAGGCTCCCAAGTCAACTTTATGACGGAGGACTTGGCACAAAAGTTGCGGATTCGTCGCCAACACAAAACGTTAAACATAATAGGAATTGGAAATTCTAATACGAAAGTGGGGACAAAATTAAGCGCGTTTGTTAAGTCGCGGGTAAATAATTACGAGTTTTCGGCGGAATTCTGGATAATGCGTTGCATTTCGGCTAATCATCCAGACCATAACATAAATGTTAATGGCTGGAAAATTCCCCACAATATTAAATTGGCGGATCCAGAATTCCATAAATCAAAAAAGATTGATATATTATTGGGTGCAGAAACCTTTTTCGATTTGTTAGCGGTTGGCCAAATTAAAAGTGGTCCTAATCAACCAACGCTACAGAAAACCCTTTTAGGGTGGGTTGTGTCTGGCAAATATGCCAGCAATCTAGTCCTCCTCCTTCTGCAACTAGCACATTATGCCAATCTGAAGATGACTTAACGTCAATTAATTCATTGGTCCAAAAGTTTTGGGCTTTAGAAGAATTACCTTCAGAAACTGGCATCAAATTCACACAAGAGGAAAAAGAGTGTGAAAAATTTTTCGTGAAAACAACTCAAGTATTGCCTTCAGGACGGCTTCAAGTAAGAATGCCTTTTAAAGCTGACCGTAAGTTACTCGGTCACTCCTATGAAACCGCTGTTCGGCGGTTTCAGGCCCTGGAGAGAAGAACGACATTAAAGATCCAGAACTTCGCAAAATGTATCTGGACTTTATGAATGAATATAGAGCATTGGGTCACATGAGCCCAACGAACAATAAGATCCCGAGTGAGCCACACTACTTCATTCCGCATCAATGCGTTTTAAGACCCGAAAGCACAACAACCAAATTACGTGTTGTTTTGACTCTTCGAGTCGTACTCCATCTCAAATCTCATTGAATGAACTTTTGATGGTAGGCCCAACCATCCAAGAAGAATTGTACTCAACTCTTCTTCGTTTTCGCTACAAAGTACGCTTTAACGGCAGACATTACTAAAATGTACCGCCAAATAATGGTGCACGAAGAAGAGACAGAATTGTCAGCTTATTGTGTGGAGAGAGCAACCCTCAGAGCATATTCAAATTTTTCGACTTAACACCGTTACTTATGGCACTGCGCCTGCACCATTTCTCGCAACACGGTGTTTACAAATGCTCAGCGATGCTAATACAACTAAATACCCACTCGGTTCATTGGCCATTAAAAGAGACTTTTATTTCGATGACTTATTGACAGGATCTGAAAATTTTGAGTCTCTAGATCTTATAAGAAGTGAAGTAATTAAAATATTAAACTCGGCAGGATTCACCTTAACGAAGTGGTTTTTGAATCGCCCTAAATTTTTCGTCAGTGATTGCACTGAAAAGTCATTAAGTTTCAATGACAAAAATTCAACTAGAACACTAGGAATCCACTGGTTGTCGAAAGAGGACTTTAATGATCTGCGAGCCACTAAACGGAACATATTGTCAGTCTCCGCTCGCCTTTTCGATCCTCTTGGATTATTAGCCTCACTAGTTACCAAAGCAAAAATCTTATTGCAAGAGCTTTGGATTCAAAAACGAGATTGGGATGAGTCGATTCCATTGTGCCTCGACACTAGCTGGCAGGATTTCAAAGCCAACCTACTGCAGCTGTAATCAATTAGCATTCCTCGGTATGTAAACCTAGAGTCGACTGCTATATGCCAAATCTATGGCTTCTCCGACGATTCAATAAGAGCGTACGGATGCTGCATATACATACGAAGCCAATCTGCTAGTGGTGTCAAATGTATGCTGCTTACTGCAAAGTCTAGAGTGGCTCCGCTGATGACCAAGTCTCTTCCGCGTCTCGAGCTCTCGGCAGCACATCTTCTTGGTCACGAGTTGCACCAATGTTGAGTCGACGATTCGAGAAAATTACATTTTGAACAGACTCTGAAATTGTATTGCACTGGGTAAAAACGCATCCATCTTCATTACAAACCTTTGTCGCAAATAGAGTGTCGAAATCCAGAATTGACTGACAATGTACGAGTGGCGACATGTGCCAACGAAACAAAATCCTGCGGATCAAGTGTCTCGGGGTTGTAACGTGGACGAATTGAATAATTCTATATGGTTTGGCGGTCCACAGTTCCTCCTAGAAGACCCCGCTTTATGGCCAATTAACGCTCACTTCCAGCTCTCCCCAGAAAGCAAGCCTTAGAGAAGAAGAAAAACGCTGTCACATTTTCTGAAAATGTGAAAGATAACACTATAATGGAGCTGATTGAAAAATTCTCTTCTCATCAAAAGTTGCTTCGTGTGGTCGCATATTTATTTCGATGGATCAGACGACCAAAGATGCCTACTGTGGGAAGAGCTCTAACTGCAGATGAATTAAACTTGAGTTTTTTGAAAATTGTCCAGGTGATTCAACATTCTGAGTTTGCGAGCGAAATCCAAAAACTGACTAAAGGCACGACGCTACCCGCCAACTTGCAAAAACTCAAGCCGTTCTTGCATGAGTACTCGGACACGTCGCTTTCTTTTAAATTAATCCGAGTAGGAGGTCGCCTATTAAATGCACCTCTCCCATACGATGCCAAATTCCCATTATTACTGAACAAAAATTCGCATTTCGTTATCACTTACTTACGGTTCCTGCACTTTCGAAATCACCATGCTGGGGCAAAAGCGCTGGTTGCCCTTCTTCGAGAACGCATATGGCTAATTAATGCCAGAGAAGCTTGCAGTAGAACCGTAAGAAATTGTACACACTGCTTTCATTACAAGCCGAAGTTGCAAACCCAAATAATGGGAAATTTGCCAGTTGAACGACTTCGAGCTTTACGACCCTTTCTGATATGTGGCGTAGATTTTTGTGGTCCCATATATAACGTTAAAATACGTGGTCGACCACCCGTAAAGACTTATATAGCAGTTTTCGTTTGCTTCACTTCAAAAGCAGTACATTTAGAACTCGTCTCGGACCTATCTACTAATTCTTTTATTTTCGCCCTCAAAAGGTTCATTGGTCGCCGAGGGATGCCACAGAAAATATTCAGCGACAACGCGACCAACTTTGTCGGCGCCGACCGCAAGCTGCGCGAGCTGAAGGAGGCGTTTCTAGCGCAAGCGCCAGAACTAATGGGGTTCGCAGCCGAAGAAGGATTCAGCTTCGGCTTTATACCACCCAGGGCGCCGCACTTCGGTGGATTATGGGAGGCGGCCGTGAAGTCCGCCAAGCATCTAATCGTTCGCGCACTCGGCAACGCCCTGCTAACGACGGAAGAGCTCTCAACGCTACTGGCCGAAGTGGAGGCCATTTTGAACTCGCGTCCCCTAACACCGTTGAGCCAGGACCCCAACGACGGAGAAGCACTAACTCCAGCACACCTTTTAATCGGTTGTCCCCTGCGAGCACTGCCCCCAGCACAAGTACCAACGGACCCAATTCGTTGCTGCGAGAGATGGCAACTTGTTTGCTGTCTCAAGCAACAGTTTTGGCAACAGTGGTCCAAAATATATCTAACGAGCCTTCAGGAGCGCAACAAATGGCTCCACCCCAAACGCAACCTGCAGCCAGGCGATCTCGTCCTCGTTCACGAAGACAACGTGCCGCCGCAGCAGTGGGTAATCGGCCGCGTCGGCGCAACCGTCGAAGGCCAAGACGGCAAGGTACGAGTGGCAGACGTGGCAACCAAGGCGGGCACCATTAAGCGCCCAATTCATAAACTTGCACTACTGCCCATGGATGTTGAAGGATCCTGATCCTGTCAAGGTGGCCGGTGTTGCGTCAAGCGACTTATACGAATATATGTTCAATTTAAAATGAAAATAAAATATGAAATTAGAATTAATTACTTTTTTTGAAATGCATGTTATATTCGAATTATACTTTCATTGTACTTACCCTAATAATATTAAATATACTTACCTTAATCTATTACTTTAAGTTAACGAAATTAATTATACTTACCTCCTTTTTGTACATACATACATACTAACATTCCAACTGTTTTTTCCCGTTAGCTTTAAGATTTAGGCTAAGTCATCTAGTTGCTGAAATAAAGAAATGAATGGTAATTAGACCGGAATAAAGATCGCACGCGTTTTCTTTCGTTCGCTAATTTTTCGTCGTAAGTTCAGCCACGGTGCAGGCAATTGGTTGAATTTTAATTCAAGTGAATTCACGTGTCCCGACAATTTGTTTTATCTCAAAAACTCTTGAGAATTTTCAATAATATTATATAATAGTATTATATATATTGTCACCTAATACACAAATTAACGTAAAAATAAATGGAACCGCTGACAGATATAATAACCAAAATTTAACCATTTTATAACGAAAACTCATATTTTGTTTCAATATCAGTGCAAGATAACCAAAAAATATTACCACTTTATAACGAAACTCAATATATTTTTTTATTTTAACGCAGAAAGGAGTACTATGCGAAAGTACTTCAGTCACCCCGGGTATTCGCTCGATCAGGGTTATTTTTTTAAAGCGCGGCCGAAGGCCGCCTACGCAGAAAGGAGTACTTAGCGAAAGTACTTCAGTCACATATGTTTATCACATATTACACATATACATATGTAGACAGAATTTTTTTTATAGTTAATATAGAAAAAAGAATCACGCGAAAAAGCAAACAAAGAAAAATTGTTAAAAATCCTACATATTTGCTGTTTAAGATGTGGCAAGGCTTGTTTTCTTCAAAATTGTAAACAATCTAACCTTTTCAACGATGAGTGTGCTAAGTGATTTTTAAATTAAAAAATTTAGGTAAAATATACCAAAATAAACGTGAAATGTGAACGTATTTCAATGTATAGAGTGTATATTTAAATATACAGAGTGAAAAACGTGAAAAAATTTAGTGAAACATAGAGAAATACCATTTGTTATTAGTGCAAATTTTTGAACTTTTAATCGTGAATATTTTAAAAAATAAAAGTTATTTTTATATTATTTTTGGATATATCTTCTCTGGAGAAGCTCCCCTATCCGCACATACCCCATTTATACGGAAATTCGGTTTTTTTACCCCTCCGCCAAAGTAATCGGAATCGTGCCCTTTCTTTTAAAAAAATTCACGAAAATCGCCTAATTTTTCATGCGTCACACTGGTATAGCCCCTTAAGTAGGGATTTCAACAACTTGACTCTTCATTACTTATTATCTGAATTTATAACTTCTTATTTATATCTCATTTCCTTAATACACGTCTGCACTCTAATCAGAACTTATTCTGCTGCACAATCCACAATCCTTACTTAGTTGATCGTTAAAAAAACTTCGACACTCAAACGTTCAGGCAATTACAATATTCCCCGTCTTGCAATTTATAGTCGAAAATATAATTTCGTTCTCGGTACAACTTTTTATAAATATTTTCGTTAAATAATAATTCAGTTTCAAATTCCGACACTAGTTACAACTTTCACTTTTTACTTTGAATTACCCATTCCAACATAATTAAGTTGCTGGGGCCAGGGGCGTGTGGGGGTTGTGACACCCCCTACCTATGAACGAGTCGGCATTTTCGGCCGTTTTAATATCATAACTAAAAATTTGAAAGTTCATTTCGTCAATTCCAGTAAGAGTTGCCAAGTACCCGGAAATTTGTTGTCAAAACTTATTGAATATTTTTAAGATTTTCATCAAAATATATTATTGCACATTAATTTTTACGTCATATCCATTGCGAATTCACTAGCCGGCATTTATGAAAATTCTAACTTCAGTAAAACGCAATAAATAGCTCTATAATTGCGGAAGCAAGCTTAAAAAGACACCTTTTCGTAATTTCCACGAGGATTATTAAAACACTACAATGTTCGAATAACAGTGGTTGAATATATTTTTTTTTAAGTTCGAAGAATGAATTTACTATCGATCGTCATTCTTTCAAAAGTCGGTTATCTCCTAATTTACTTTTATATGTGCAATATTTATATTCACAAGAAACTCGTTCTGTTTAAATTGACGAAGGAGATTATGATTAGTTTATCATATTGTATCATATAGGTATACCGCAAAATTTTGATAACAATACACGTACGTTAGCTTCTGGTCTGCTTAAAGAAATTCTGGATTTTGATTTTATTAGCTTGTTATTTTTTTGTAAAAATGTAATGTTTAAAGTAAAAAATTTGACAGAAAGTTTGGAAGCCGAGAAATTGAACGTCATTGACGCATTATTGCTGATTGAAAGCACATCAGCGTCATTCCAACAAAATGGCTTTTCGAAACACCTTAGAACACGCCGTGCTCCGAAGAAATATGACGATAATCCAGCAACTGCTTGTAATTTTGATTTCCAGACATTTTATAGAAAATAATTCAAAATTGTCCTCGAAAATTTCACAAATTGTATTCAAGATAATTTGCAAGAAGCTATGTCAACCTTCAAACCCATTCAAGAGATGTTCAGGATTCCAGCTAACAGAAGTAATATTACAATAGAATCTACATATACAATTTGTTGTGCAATTGGAACCTAAGTTCTTCAGTGAAGATCTAGATTGTTTTTTTGCTGAAACACAAATTCTTTTTGATTCATGTAAAGAGTGTAAATCTTTCGATGACATTTCTATAGTAGCGTACAAATTGAGAAAGGTCATTCCTTCTGCGTACAAAATTGTTCATTACATAATGACTGCTCCTGTCACGTCAGCTTCATGTGAACGTTCTTTTAGTAAATCGAAATTTGTTTTCAACGAGTTGCGTACAACAATGGGGGTGAACGTTTGAATTCTTTGATGCTGCTTTCTTCTTCAAAGGATAAAGTAGACGAAATCGATCTGCGCGATGTTGTTGGAAAATGGTCAATGTTGAAACATCGTAGAGTGAAAATATAACTCAGAAATTTATATTTTTTGAAATTCAATTTCTTAAGAAAATCTTGTTTTTTCCCGCGTAACACGTTGCTGAACAATATATGTATTTTATGTTAAGAGAAACATATTAAATGATGATTATACTAATATGTACAATACTTATTTGAGAATAAAATAATGAATTATGCTATTATGTTCTCAAACTTCTCAGTAATACCTTATCAGAAATGAAGATATCTTTATTTTATATATATTTATAAACATATACATTAAATCGGCAAATTCTTGAAATGAGTCGGCATTTCAAAGCGACTCACCCCCCCATGATCTGGATCCTCGCGACGCCCCTGGCTGGAGCCTATGATTTCGCTCATAACTAAACGTAGCGTTCTCGGCTCCCATTTTAAGTTTATGGCATTAAAACCGATAAAACTTTTTTCGGTTACTACGAAGTGCGTTCCAAAGTAAACAGGACTTAAAAAAAAACGGAACAAATAGTTTTTTCGGCAAAATCAATTTATTTTATTCAAAATAGTCTCCTTCTGCTTCAATTGCACGGTCCAAAAGCATGTCGAGCGAGTGTTTTAGCTCGTTGGCCGGTATGGCCGCCAGTATGCCGATGCAAGCCTTTTGAAGCCTACGTCTGCATAACGCTTTCCTTTCATGGGCAAATGCATTTTTTCGGAAAGGAAGAAGTTGCACGGTGCCATATCAGGTGAATACTGGGAGTGGTTAATGGTTAAAATGTGATTTTTGGTCAAATAATCGGTCACAACGTCGAATCGAATGTTGGATTCTGAGCAATTTTGGTCGTCATTCAATTTGTGCGGAACAAACCGTTCGTAAGCCCAAATATTCGGTCAAAATGCGATAAATCGATATTTTGGAGATGTTCAATTCCATTTCCATGAATTTCAATGATGATTTCGGCTGAATTTTGATGAATTCACGCACAGTTTCGATGGAATTTCCGGTGATCACGGAATTTGATTGGCCCACGTGTTGATCGTCATTTATGCCCCTTACGACCACTTTGAAAACGTTGAAACCACACGCAATCGTCGCCATAAACTTGTTTCATCAATTGAAACGTTTCGGCAAAAGTTTTACCAATTTTAAATCAAAATTTAAAGTTGGCTCTTTGTTCGAAGCTCATTTTCGCACCGATAACACAAACATACTGACAATTAAAACGCAATAACTTCACTTCCACTCAATGAAATGTCATGTCAATGCACCAGTCGACATATAGACGGCGCCACCAGGGGGCACTAGATCCAAAAAGTCCTGTTTACTTTGAATCGCACTTTGTATTCGCCAATTTTTTATCAAATTGACAAGTTCATGAAAGTCGCATCTTCCTCTAGCCCGTTGTTGCCTACGCCGAAGCCTTAGGCAATTAACTCTTAGTTGAGCAATTTTTTCAAACCATCAATTCAAGATTGTTTGGTTTCCTCGGTTTTTCTTCGTGGCATCGCTAAAACCAGAACAATGCAAATGCTTTCACAAAAGTGCTGCACTCTGAAAATTCCAGGTGGGCCTGGGCCTTGTAACAAGCTCTTGAGTTCGGTCACTGGATTGTTAAATAAAATTTCCAATTTAATTTAAAAATTAACGAAATTGCCTCTACTTCTTTTGGCAAAAAGGGCCTAATACAAAATGGTAGGTAGATGAAATGATAAAGTAGCTTTGAGCTAATTAGTGGGGTTCTTTTTGCACAAAAATTACAATAGTAATGTACTATATATATTTTGTATACCATCAGAATGAAAATAAAAATTATATTTATATTTGACGTGAGTATTTCGATTGAAATTTGGGTTATTTCGATATTTTGTCAAAATAAGGGATGAATTAAATCGTTCAAATAAAAAAATACTTTATGTGTGGAAAAAAAATACTGCATCCCAAGTGTAATGTAAACTATTTTTGTAAGAGATAAAAACAAAAACCAAAAATTTCCTAAAAGTCGGATAAAAAGTTAGTGAACTGGTTACCGATTAGACATTAATGCATTTGTTATCCCTTACATAAGTATACACATTGGTGTGATTATCTAATTTGCTTTATCTCATTGCTTTTGCGAAAATCTTCTCTTTTGGAAAACTATAGTTACCCTCTCGTTTCAGCGCTCTTTTCATACGTTTGCATATATATATGGTTTAATTTTTAGTATTATAGTTATTGACGGTTAGTTTTAAATATTATATATACATATATATTGTATATTACAAACTAAATTATATGACTTACAATAATTTTACAGAAGCTTATATATGATTTATATGTCGCCTTTATTGGAGTAGATTAGTATTAATTGTTAAACCTTTTATAACTAGCAGCCCGCCCGGCTTCACACGGGCTTCACTTTCACTTCAAAAGATAAAATTTTGTATACACTCTCCCACACATACTTTATCGGTTTTACTTGGGGTCATTAAGAATTAGTTAAATGTAGGAAATTCGAACATGAAAGGATATTTTTTGTATTATTATAATTTTTTTTATTTTGGTAAAAAGACTTTTATTAAATATTTTACTTTCTCTACTCCTGAAAAATAATTTATTTAGTCAGAGGTTCCCTGTATACGATATTTGATGTTAATTTATTTTGCGGCAGTAATATAAATTGATTTTCAGGACCTCCGACCTGGGATAGACCAACATACAATTGACCATGAGTAAAGCATCCTTTCCGTAGGTCAGTCCATATTGATTCAAAAGCTTGGCCTTGGGACTTGTTTGTAGTTAGAGCGAAAGATGTTTTCACGGGAAATTAAGCCGTTTAAATGGGTTTGACACATTACTTGGGATCATCAGGATCCTCGGTATATGAGGTAGTTGACCAGCTGCTGGGCCGGTGATAATGGTTGTTACAATTAAATTGTCCTTCAATTCCTTAATAAGCAGCCTCGTCCGTTGCACTTACTTGGAGGACTTAAATTCCTCAAAAGTATAATTGAATTCCAATTATTAAAGCCAATTCATATGGTGGCAGTCCAGAAGGGATTAATGAATTTAAAAACACCTGTTGATAATGGATTGCGTCTTCGATATTAGTCATGGTTTCAATCGATTTGTATTTCTCTGGGAACTTTTTGAATAATTAAATCGTTTATTCCGTTGACACTATCATTCCTGGTTGACACTGTTGCCTTAGAACACAACCAATGAAATTCCTTTTCGTGCAAATTCTCGATGTAAGGGTATACTGCATCTATTAAAATTTCCAAACTATGGACTATTTGGCCTAGAGGCTCATCCAGAGGAATTTTACAATTACTCCTTAAATTTGGAGTGGGAAAAATTCTTTCCTTAAGTTTAAGCAGTTGCTATGGAAAATCACCATCAATGATTCCATGAAGATGAGCTCTCATATTCGTCCGTAATTTTGTATTTTCAGTCGAAGTCCATAAGGGCAACGATATTAATAATGCTTTGATGATATCTGCTCGCATACCTCTGTTAATGACAGGAAGAGTTTGTCGGAAATCTCCAGCAAATACAATGGTTATCCCGCCCGTGAGAGCAGTCTTTTAATATTTTGTCCAAGGCCTCTATGTATATGTGCTTTATGGTTCATGGTGCCTTCATCCCACATAATCAACGAGGCGTCTTGCAATAGTTAACCAAGAGGCCTATTTTTGCAGATAGAACATATTGAAAGATGTTCAAGATTTATGAATAATGGTTGTTATTCACGCTATAAATCGCCCTTTTCAGTGTGTTGCTACTTAGCTAAATGTTCAATACAATTCTTTGTCTAAATTTAACATTCTCTGTTATAAATATTTTTTTTTGAACTTACGCTCGAAAGTCGGTTTAAAATGAACATATTCTAATGTCTTTTTTAAAAACCATCCTCATTGGATTATCTTCAAAGTGGTTCAGACTATTTTTCATTTCATGCAACGGTTTAGTCAGCTATAGCGAACAGATAAAACCCCAACTTAATTTTATATATACGATTATAGTTTTACCAATTCTTAATACTCGCTAATTTTGTATATACATGTATGCTAATTATACAATAATTTTTAAATTAATTAAATTTTATAATTTAAGAACTAAAGTGGTGGTATTAGAGTCTAGCTTGAGCAAATATCTCAATAAATAAAAAATAATTAAGAGTTATTTTCTAATTTTAATGCATCTATATTATATAAAAAAATCCATGTTAGTTTGTGTACAATTCTTATTAGAAAAAGAAGACTACATTATTTAACATAATACTTAACACAGACTTGCTATATACAGTGGTTTTCATGTTAAGAAACGTCAACAATTACATTGCAATGTTGACATAGAATCTTCGTTTAGTTTCCGTAACATTTTTTAATTCTAAATATTTGTTTGGTAACAAAACAAATAATTAACATGGGTTACCTATGTTAAGATAACCAAACAAAATGTTAAAGTTTCAACGGATGATGTTTTCTAACCAAACAAAAAGTCTTAAGTCAAGATGAAGAAATTGTCCACTACCAACTTTGTTATAAAATGAACCAGAAGAAACAATCTTTAATACATCATAAGATGCAAATATACAACATTGACCAGTGATGATTAAGCCGTAGAACAGCAGTCTCTATGCCTCTATCAAATTCGGATATTATTATTGACAGTGTAAATCACTGGTCTTTCCAGTCTTAATGCAGGAATTAAGGCAACTTACCTTGAAATCACCGCTTGAAAAATTCTCACTCAAATCTTTCGTACGCTACAATTTGTTTGAATATGCAGTGGTGGTAATCCTACTAACCATAGGGAATTCTGTTGTTCTTCCAAGATTGAACGAAACGCAAAAATCCTATACCAAAATATGCAAGAGCACAAGAACACCTCATTGCAGAAATTCAAATATCAGCGGAATGTATTTTATATTTAATATTTTATGACAGCACAGGTTTGTACTATTTTAATATGCCTCATTGCAAGAAAATTATCATAGGGTTCGGTGAAGCATGTAGTTTATATATTTCAGCTTCTTTACCACAACTTGTATTGTACCTAAATATTTATATTAAACTTGACCATACTAACCCAAATAATTATATTCATCAGAAAAGGATTTCCTCCTGAAAAACGGGGTTGTTGTCAATAATTCTGTTCTTCATATAAAAGATTAAATATTTTATTCAAACTTTTTATTTTTCCAGACACATATTTTACAAGGCTTTAGTAAAATTTTCAAAAGAAAATATTCTACACTCGACCATTACGACGTCAGACAGTCCGATCCTCGAAAAAAAGGTGCCTCCGCGTTGACAGCATAACTTCTTTCAATACCATTAGAATAAAAACAAGTAAGGAAGGGCTAAGACCCGAATACACCGAATAGTTTATACTCTCGCATGATAAAGTGATAATCGAGATTTCATTATCCGTCATTTACATATTTTTCAAATACCGTATTTGTGTAAAATTTTGTTCCGCTATCATCATTGGTTCCTAATGTATATATTATACAGAGAAGGCATCAGATGGAATTCAAAATAGCGTTATATTGGTAGAAGGCGTGGTTGTGAACCGATTTCACCCATATTTCACTTTAATATCTTTATTTATAGTTTAGTTATGACACTTTATAGGCTTTCGGTTTTCGCCATTTTGTGGGCGTGGCAGTTTGCCGATTTTGCCCATCTTCGAACTTAACCTTCTTATGTAGCCAAAAAAAGAAGTAATATTACAATAGAATCTATACAATTTGTTGTGCAATTGGAACCTAAGTTCTTCAGTGAAGATCTAGATTGTATTTTTGCTGAAACACAAATTCTTTTTGATTCATGTAAAGAGTGTAAATCTTTCGATGACATTTCTATAGTAGCGTACAAATTGAGAAAGGTCATTCCTTCTGCGTACAAAATTGTTCATTACATAATGACTGCTCCTGTCACGTCAGCTTCATGTGAACGTTCTTTTAGTAAATAGAAATTTGTTTTCAACGAGTTGCGTACAACAATGGGGGTGAACGTTTGAATTCTTTGATGCTGCTTTCTTCTTCAAAGGATAAAGTAGACGAAATCGATCTGCGCGATGTTGTTGGAAAATGGTCAATGTTGAAACATCGTAGAGTGAAAATATAACTCAGAAATTTATATTTTTTGAAATTCAATTTCTTAAGAAAATCTTGTTTTTTCCCGCGTAACACGTCGCTGAACAATATATGTATTTTATGTTAAGAGAAACATATTAAATGATGATTATACTAATATGTACAATACTTATTTGAGAATAAAATAATGAATTATGCTATTATGTTCTCAAACTTCTCAGTAATACCTTATCAGAAATGAAGATATCTTTATTTTATATATATTTATAAACATATACATTAAATCGGCAAATTCTTGAAATGAGTCGGCATTTCAAAGCGACTCACCCCCATGATCTGGATCCTCGCGACGCCCCTGGCTGGAGCCTATGATTTCGCTCATAACTAAACGTAGCGTTCTCGGCTCCCATTTTAAGTTTATGGCATTAAAACCGATAAAACTTTTTTCGGTTACTACGAAGTGCGTTCCAAAGTAAACAGGACTTAAAAAAACGGAACAAATAGTTTTTCGGCAAAATCAATTTATTTTATTCAAAATAGTCTCCTTCTGCTTCAATTGCACGGTCCAAAAGCATGTCGAGCGAGTGTTTTAGCTCGTTGGCCGGTATGGCCGCCAGTATGCCGATGCAAGCCTTTTTGAAGCCTACGTCTGCATAACGCTTTCCTTTCATGGGCAAATGCATTTTTCGGAAAGGAAGAAGTTGCACGGTGCCATATCAGGTGAATACTGGGAGTGGTTAATGGTTAAAATGTGATTTTTGGTCAAATAATCGGTCACAACGTCGAATCGAATGTTGGATTCTGAGCAATTTTTGGTCGTCATTCAATTTGTGCGGAACAAACCGTTCGTAAGCCCAAATATTCGGTCAAAATGCGATAAATCGATATTTTGGAGATGTTCAATTCCATTTCCATGAATTTCAATGATGATTTCGGCTGAATTTTGATGAATTCACGCACAGTTTCGATGGAATTTCCGGTGATCACGGAATTTGATTGGCCCACGTGTTGATCGTCATTTATGCCCTTACGACCACTTTGAAAACGTTGAAACCACACGCAATCGTCGCCATAAACTTGTTTCATCAATTGAAACGTTTCGGCAAAAGTTTTACCAATTTTAAATCAAAATTTAAAGTTGGCTCTTTGTTCGAAGCTCATTTTCGCACCGATAACACAAACATACTGACAATTAAAACGCAATAACTTCACTTCCACTCAATGAAATGTCATGTCAATGCACCAGTCGACATATAGACGGCGCCACCAGGGGGCACTAGATCCAAAAGTCCTGTTTACTTTGATCGCACTTTGTATTCGCCAATTTTTTATCAAATTGACAAGTTCATGAAAGTCGCATCTTCCTCTAGCCCGTTGTTGCCTACGCCGAAGCCTTAGGCAATTAACTCTTAGTTGAGCAATTTTTTCAAACCATCAATTCAAGATTGTTTGGTTTCCTCGGTTTTTCTTCGTGGCATCGCTAAAACCAGAACAATGCAAATGCTTTCACAAAAGTGCTGCACTCTGAAAATTCCAGGTGGGCCTGGGCCTTGTAACAAGCTCTTGAGTTCGGTCACTGGATTGTTAAATAAAATTTCCAATTTAATTTAAAAATTAACGAAATTGCCTCTACTTCTTTTGGCAAAAAAAGGGCCTAATACAAAATGGTAGGTAGATGAAATGATAAAGTAGCTTTGAGCTAATTAGTGGGGTTCTTTTTTGCACAAAAATTACAATAGTAATGTACTATATATATTTTGTATACCATCAGAATGAAAATAAAAATTATATTTATATTTGACGTGAGTATTTCGATTGAAATTTGGGTTATTTCGATATTTTGTCAAAATAAGGGATGAATTAAATCGTTCAAATAAAAAAATACTTTATGTGTGGAAAAAAAATACTGCATCCCAAGTGTAATGTAAACTATTTTTTGTAAGAGATAAAAACAAAAAACCAAAAATTTCCCTAAAAGTCGGATAAAAGTTAGTGAACTGGTTACCGATTAGACATTAATGCATTTGTTATCCCTTACATAAGTATACACATTGGTGTGATTATCTAATTTGCTTTATCTCATTGCTTTTGCGAAAATCTTCTCTTTTGGAAAACTATAGTTACCCTCTCGTTTCAGCGCTCTTTTCATACGTTTGCATATATTATGGTTTAATTTTTAGTATTATAGTTATTGACGGTTAGTTTTAAATATTATATATACATATATATTGTATATTACAAACTAAATTATATGACTTACAATAATTTTTACAGAAGCTTATATATGATTTATATGTCGCCTTTATTGGAGTAGATTAGTATTAATTGTTAAACCTTTTATAACTAGCAGCCCGCCCGGCTTCACACGGGCTTCACTTTCACTTCAAAAGATAAAATTTTGTATACACTCTCCCACACATACTTTCTCGGTTTTACTTGGGGTCATTAAGAATTAGTTAAATGTAGGAAATTCGAACATGAAAGGATATTTTTTGTATTATTATAATTTTTTTTATTTTGGTAAAAAGACTTTTATTAAATATTTTACTTTCTCTACTCCTGAAAAATAATTTATTTAGTCAGAGGTTCCCTGTATACGATATTTGATGTTAATTTATTTTGCGGCAGTAATATAAATTGATTTTCAGGACCTCCGACCTGGGATAGACCAACATACAATTGAACATGAGTAAAGCATCCTTTCCGTAGGTCAGTCCATATTGATTCAAAAGCTTGGCCTTGGGCTTGTTTGTAGTTAGAGCGAAAGATGTTTTCACGGGAAATTAAGCCGTTTAAATGGGTTTGACACATTACTTGGGATCATCAGGATCCTCGCTATATGAGGTAGTTGACCAGCTGCTGGGCCGGTGATAATGGTTGTTACAATTAAATTGTCCTTCAATTCCTTAATAAGCAGCCTCGTCCGTTGCACTTACTTGGAGGACTTAAATTCCTCAAAAGTATAATTGAATTCCAATTATTAAAGGCAATTCATATGGTGGCAGTCCAGAAGGGATTAATGAATTTAAAAACACCTGTTGATAATGGATTGCGTCTTCGATATTAGTCATGGTTTCAATCGATTTGTATTTCTCTGGGAACTTTTTGAATAATTAAATCGTTTATTCCGTTGACACTATCATTCCTGGTTGACACTGTTTATTTATTTATTTATTATAATATGACTTGTAAATCAATTTACAAACATACTAGAAAAAAAAGGAACTGGCTGCTTAGGCCTTCTTCCCATTTAGTACATATTAATTTACTTATATAAACATTTCAGTTTTAAATTAATTTTAATAATAGCGGTATGCAAATCAACATTTTGCGATGTGTCATTGTAGCAGTTTATTAGATGTTGCATGGTCAGGGTATCATTGCAGTTCATGCAAAGTGGTGGTGAATCTTTTGAAAGTAAATATCCGTGCGTTAATTTTGTGTGGCCGAGTTTAAGTCTCATCAAAACAAGTTGCTGGTGTTTTGTTTTAAAATTCGATTTACTGCCATGCTGTTGAGATAACTGGTGCATAGTTTTATAATGAGCATTAATTTTGTTTTCATAATTAGAGACACGTTGTTTTTTGATGAAGTTTGCGAGGCACCTTTTAATATCTTTTTCAGTGTAGTTATTTAATAAAAAAGTAGGATGAGAGTGTGCGTCTTTTGCTAATTGATCGGCATTTTCATTACCCGTAATGTTTACATGCGCTGGCGTATATAAAATTTTTATATTTTTGCCTCGTATGAGAGTCTCCTTAACCCTACGTGTGAGAATATCACTAATATTTGCAGATTTTAAAGCGTTTATAGATGAGAGACGTGCTATTTTTGGTAAAACCACTGGAGATGAAAAGAAATTCTGCAGATTTCCAGGGAGGACTGAACTGACATATATAATAAGGCCATAGTAGATTTTCCCCAATATCAAAGCTTTCATAATATTTAATAGAGACTTTGTATGTGCACCACTTTTCATGCTGCATATGATTTTGAGTAGATTTATACGTTTTGAGAGGTCTTGACATAAGTCTTCAATTTGGTATTTCCAAGTCAGTTTTTGATCAAAGGTTATTCCAAGGATTTTAAGATAGCGCACATTTTCTATTAAATGATTTTGAAATACTGGATCTGGAAGATTGCAGTTCCGCTTCTTGCATATACATATGTAGGAGCTTACACTTTTCAAAATTAACAGAAGCACCCGATGTTAAGGACCAATTTGTAAATAAAGTAGACAACTTTTCCAAATCATGAATGTAAGTATTTACATCATTAATCTTCGAAACAAAATAGAGGTCATCCGCGTATAAATAGTGTGATATGTTATTAACTTTTCCCATTAAAGCATTAATTTTTTCAAATGCAATTAGAAATAACGTCACCGATAGGGGAGAACCCTGTGGTACTCCATTTTCTAATTTCTTTAAATTTGATTTATATCCGTTTACGTTGACCATAAAAGTTCTGTTTGATAAAAAGGCTTTTGTATAGTTATAGATTTTTGGACCAACTTTCCACTGATCAAGTTGATTGAGTATAGAGTGGACACCTATACGATCAAAGGCTTTTGTAAAATCAACACTTATGACAGAGCAGTGATTTCGAGTTGATAAATTACTAGCTAGAAAGTGGTCTAGGTAAATTATTGCCTCTAACGTGCCTGACCTAGGTTTAAAAGCAGTTTGCTTTCTACTTATTAGATTGTTTTGAAACAAAAAAAAATTGTATACGTTTTGATATTATTTTTTCCAACAGTTTGCTTAGACATGATAAAAGCGAGATAGGACGGTAATTTTTGTAGTCATCTTTCTCATTCATATTCTTTGGAATACAAATTACATTTGATTTTTTCCAAGAGTGGGGAAACACACCAGTTTTGAAGATTAAATTATATAAATTAATTAAACGAATTTTTAGAACCAGAGGTGCATTTTTAATCATTGCATATGTGATTTTGTCCGGGCCAGGACAATTCTCTTTAATATTTTTAAGATTATTTTCCAGTTCAAACAGTGTAATTTCTTCTTCAAGACTACGAGCAGACTTCGAAATTTTATTCACCTTGTATACCGATTTGAGGACACGATTTTTTCAGAAATGTATTCACTTGAAAATTGTACATCTGCAGAAGCCGATGCAAAATAAGTGGCAAATATTTCTGCAATTTGGAGTACATCTGTTATAATTCCAGTAGAAGATTTAAGTGAGTGAATGTAACAAGAGGTGGGATTGTCCTTAAAAGCTCTTACTGTTCGCCAAACCTTTTGTGTTGGAGTGTTTGGGTTGATATGAGCCGTAAATTGTTCAAAAGAGCAAGTTTTTGTCTCTTTTACTTTTTTGCGAAAAAGAGCATTACATTTCTTATAATTGAGCAAATTCTGTAAGGTTAAGTTGTTTTTTAGAGCATGCCAGTATTTCATTTTTTCGTTTCTAAGTTCTTGCAGCTCTTTTGTCCACCAACAGGTATTATGTCTCTTCCTGTATGGTTTAGATTGCGGAATACTTACATTGGCTGCTCGCCTAATAGCTTTCGTTATGTTAGCCGCCTCTTTATTAACGTTATCAGTATACGGGTATCGGTTTACTTCTAGTTCTAATCTCTTAGAAAAAAGAAGCCAGTTTGCGTTTGCTGTTTCATATCTAGGGTTATGGATAGGTCTCGCATAATTTTCCCTATAACTGAGTATTATTGGACTATGATCACTACCGGACATATCGTCCACCGTATCCCAATTTATCTCATTCGATAAATTGGGGCTACATGCTGAGATGTCAATCGCAGTTAAAGTATGATGAGTGGAATAGTGAGTATATTTGCCGTTGTTAAGAATACACAGATTATTTTGTAGTATAAAATTTTCAAACATTATTCCTCAGGAGTTGGTATTGTGAGAGCCCCATAGTGGATGCCACCCATTTATATCGCCCAATATAATATTGTTCGCAAAATTAGTATCAATTGAATTGTTCAACAACCAATGAAATTCCTTTTCGTGCAAATTCTCGATGTCAGGGTATACTGCATCTATTAAAATTTCCAAACTATGGACTATTTGGCCTAGAGGCTCATCCAGAGGAATTTTACAATTACTCCTTAAATTTGGAGTGGGAAAAATTCTTTCCTCAAGTTTAAGCAGTTGCTATGGAAAATCACCATCAATGATTCCATGAAGATGAGCTCTCATATTCGTCCGTAATTTTGTATTTTCAGTCGAAGTCCATAAGGGCAACGATATTAATAATGCTTTGATGATATCTGCTCGCATACCTCTGTTAATGACAGGAAGAGTTTGTCGGAAATCTCCAGCAAATACAATGGTTATCCCGCCCGTGAGAACAGTCTTTTAATATTTTGTCCAAGGCCTCTATGTATATGTGCTTTATGGTTCATGGTGCCTTCATCCCACATAATCAACGAGGCGTCTTGCAATAGTTAACCAAGAGGCCTATTTTCGCAGATAGAACATATTGAAAGATGTTCAAGATTTATGAATAATGGTTGTTATTCACGCTATAAATCGCCCTTTTCAGTGTGTTGCTACTTAGCTAAATGTTAAATACAATTCTTTGTCTAAATTTAACATTCTCTGTTATAAATATTTTTTTTTGAACTTACGCTCGAAAGTCTGTTTAAAATGAACATATTCTAATGTCTTTTTTAAAAACCATCCTCATTGGATTATCTTCAAAGTGGTTCAGACTATTTTTCATTTCATGCAACGGTTTAGTCAGCTATAGCGAACAGATAAAACCCCAACTTAATTTTATATATACGATTATAGTTTTACCAATTCTTAATACTCGCTAATTTTGTATATACATGTATGCTAATTATACAATAATTTTTTAAATTAATTAAATTTTATAATTTAAGAACTAAAGTGGTGGTATTAGAGTCTAGCTTGAGCAAATATCTCAATAAATAAAAAATAATTAAGAGTTATTTTCTAATTTTTAATGCATCTATATTATATAAAAAAATCCATGTTAGTTTGTGTACAATTCTTATTAGAAAAAGAAGACTACATTATTTAACATAATACTTAACACAGACTTGCTATATACAGTGGTTTTCATGTTAAGAAACGTCAACAATTACATTGCAATGTTGACATAGAATCTTTCGTTTAGTTTCCGTAACATTTTTTAACCTAAATATTTGTTTGGTAACAAAACAAATAATTAACATGGGTTACCTATGTTAAGATAACCAAACAAAATGTTAAAGTTTCAACGGATGATGTTTTCTAACCAAACAAAAAGTCTTAAGTCAAGATGAAGAAATTGTCCACTACCAACTTTGTTATAAAATGAACCAGAAGAAACAATCTTTAATACATCATAAGATGCAAATATACAACATTGACCAGTGATGATTAAGCCGTAGAACAGCAGTCTCTATGCCTCTATCAAATTCGGATATTATTATTGACAGTGTAAATCACTGGTCTTTCCAGTCTTAATGCAGGAATTAAGGCAACTTACCTTGAAATCACCGCTTGAAAAATTCTCACTCAAATCTTTCGTACGCTACAATTTGTTTGAATATGCAGTGGTGGTAATCCTACTAACCATAGGGAATTCTGTTGTTCTTCCAAGATTGAACGAAACGCAAAAATCCTATACCAAAATATGCAAGAGCACAAGAACACCTCATTGCAGAAATTCAAATATCAGCGAAATGTATTTTATATTTAATATTTTATGACAGCACAGGTTTGTACTATTTTAATATGCCTCATTGCAAGAAAATTATCATAGGGTTCGGTGAAGCATGTAGTTTATATATTTCAGCTTCTTTACCACAACTTGTATTGTACCTAAATATTTATATTAAACTTGACCATACTAACCCAAATAATTATATTCATCAGAAAAAGGATTTCCTCCTGAAAAAACGGGGTTGTTGTCAATAATTCTGTTCTTCATATAAAAGATTAAATATTTTATTCAAACTTTTTATTTTTCCAGACACATATTTTACAAGGCTTTAGTAAAATTTTCAAAAGAAAATATTCTACACTCGACCATTACGACGTCAGACAGTCCGATCCTAGAAAAAAAGGTGCCTCCGCGTTGACAGCATAACTTCTTTCAATACCATTAGAATAAAAACAAGTAAGGAAGGGCTAAGACCCGAATACACCGAATAGTTTATACTCTCGCATGATAAAGTGATAATCGAGATTTCATTATCCGTCATTTACATATTTTTCAAATACCGTATTTGTGTAAAATTTTGTTCCGCTATCATCATTGGTTCCTAATGTATATATTATACAGAGAAGGCATCAGATGGAATTCAAAATAGCGTTATATTGGTAGAAGGCGTGGTTGTGAACCGATTTCACCCATATTTCGTACATGTCATCAGGGTGTTAAGAAAATATTATATACCGAATTTCATTGAAATCGGTGTAGTAATTCCTGAGATATGGTTTTTGGTCCATAAGTGGGAGACGCCACGCCCATTTTCAATTTTTAAAAAAAGCCTGGGTGTAGCTTCCTTCTGCCATTTCTTTCGTAAAATTTAGTGTTTCTGGCGTTTTCTGTTAGTCGGTTAACGCACTTTTAGTGATTTTCAACATAACCTTTGTATGGGAGGTGGGCGTGGTTATTATCCGATTTCTTCCATTTTTGAACTGTATATGTAAATGCGACTCTATAGAGTTTGGTTGACATAGCTATAGTAGTTTCCGAGATATGTACAAAAGACTTAGTAGAGGGCGGGCGGGCCACGCCCACTTTTCCAAAAAAGTTACGTCCAAATATGCCCCTCCCTAATGCGATCCTTTGTGCCAAATTTCACTTTAATATCTTTATTTATAGTTTAGTTATGACACTTTATAGGCTTTCGGTTTTCGCCATTTTGTGGGCGTGGCAGTTTGCCGATTTTGCCCATCTTCGAACTTAACCTTCTTATGTAGCCAAAAAAATACGTGTACCAAGTTTCATCATGATATCTCAATTTTTACTGAAGTTACAGCTTGCACGGACGGACGGACGGACGGACAGACAGACATCCGGATTTCAACTATACTCGTCACCCTGATCACTTTGGTATATATAACCCTATATCTGACTCTTTTAGTTTTAGGACTTACAAATAACCGTTATGTGAACAAAACTATAATACTTTCGTTTGCAACTTTGTTGCGAGAGTATAAAAAGAAATGAGTGTTAAGTATTAGACGAAGGAAAGACAAAAATAGTAAAAGATGGTTTTACAAAAAAAAAAAAAAAAAATCTGTGGTAATTTCTCTACCTTTTTGTGTATTTTTAATAGTTGTAATTGTACAAAAAAATCTTGTAAATTATATCTCGAAGACCTGTGTAAAATTTTATAAGGTCGATTGAGTACTTCGGGAGAAATCTTGACAGCACTGTTTCGAGCATTTTTCAGAGCTATATTTTCAGAACTGTAATTCAATTCAACTTGAGAACCATGAAACACATGGAACGCTTTAATGTCATTCAAATATCTTATATAGTATATCCAGTAACACATTAGGTAATGATCCGGTTTTGTTTACCTAAAATGCCAAGTGGCAGTAAACACGTGCACGAAGTTTAATAAAAGTTTCCTAAATTTTGGCCAAGTTAATCGCAGCGTGTACTTCTCATAGTAAAGGTTTATTTTCTATAATTATATATGGGTCAAACCACGTCAAGTGATCCATGAAAATTTCGCAAAATCACCGATTTTGAAAAATAGCAGTTCAGTGAGGGACCAGACACATACCTCGTGATATAAATATTTCGTCAAAACTCATTTTTTGTTAAAGTCATTGAATGTTGCAATTTAGAGCATGAAAAAATTAGTGCTTTGGAGAACTGTGTGCCGATATCCATAATTCTTACCACTAGATAACATAATACTAGTCGAAATATTCTCCATTCAATACATTCAGAAAAGGACAAAAATTAATATAATGGGTATATAAAGAATAAGACAACCACACGCCTCAGTGCAGCGAACGGCGAACGTATTCAGCACATCGAAAGCTAGAAGCTAGATGTTGAAAAGCTGCAATGATCAGACAGCCAAGAATTTCCGCACTCTACCCTTTATCCTCCTACTCCCATCACAAGGAGGTATATGAACATGCCTTCATCTATTGTTCACTTCTTATTGCTGAGGAAGAGGAATTAGTTTACTACCGCAGAAATAGCTAGTACGATGACATAAGATATAAAATCGATACCGCGAAGAGAAAAAAAATTAAGACGTATTTAAAAAAAAAAGAACAGAGAAGCGGAAAACGTGAGTGCGAAGAATTTCTAGCTAGCAGGAGCCTGGTTCGAAAATTTTATCCGTAATTAAGCCAACAAAAATGGTTTCAAACTTAAACTCCTTTTATAAGACGGGAATTGGAAACCTGGTAACAGATACCCAGAGCACACTGGAAATTTAGAGGGAACATTTTTCGACAGTGCTAAGTGGCGGAAATTATGCTGCGACAGATGAAGGAGAATTCGCGCCACAAATTATCTAGACGATATTGTCGTATCGTCATTCGACCAAAATGAGATGAATACATGGCTGAGAACTGCAACGAGTAATAAATTGTTGTTGTTAAGTACTGATCCGTTACTCTGTCCGATTCTGTCAGTTCAGTTCATGTACACGAAGCGCACTGTTTGCCTTCAAATCAGCGATAGAGAACAACTTTGAATCACTAGCGATCAGCTTATACCTGATTTGTTTATGAACGTTCGTATCAGCAGAAAATACCCGAAGTGATGCAAACTCATGCTTCAATGATTGAAATGATCGACAGAGTTTGGTCTGTATATCATCCCCTAAACACTGATTTACTAGTGCACTTTTGTTCTATTTCAAATACATACGTTTGTATATTCATGTATGTATGTATATACATATGTTATATGTATAATGGAAATTCCATACATACATACAAGAAATGTATGTATATATATCTGTATGTACGTACTCGACGGAATTTCCATTGTTTACGCATCGAAAATTTGTAACATGCGCACATTTTTGCCACACATGATTCAAATCAGTCCAGCAGAAAATTGTTGTTGTTTGCTGTATTCATAGATTTACCCATAGATTTACTGGTAGATTTATTTATAGTTTACCCAAAGTTTCACTTCAATTCAAACAATCGTCGCAATGCTATGAACTGACATGATACGATTGCAACCGAAGCCAGCCATACCGCTTACACGATCGTGATTGCCGAAGAACAGATTGTTCATGTTGCATCAGGTCAGTTGACGCTGGCGGCTACTCGAATTGATTAACAATGTTGTCTATGCTGAACTGAATTGATTTTATTGTGTTTTTGGCACGACTGTTTGTTCTGATTTTATCATACTCGTTGCAGCTCTCTGATACATGCGCAACACAGCTCAGGGGCCAAAGGGTTGTCAGTTGATCTGTTTGAAGCCAGCGACGAGGAGCTGAAAAAGCGTTTGTTCAATCTGCTAAGCAAAAGCAGCTTTCAACACTGTTGACAGAAGCTACCAATTAGAGCCATGTATACATTTGGTATTCATGAGAAACTCATACAGTTAAGCAGAATGTCAGAGAGCACCACCAAAAACTCCATCAAAATTGTTAAAGACTTTTCCGACCCATTCGATAACAGAGGAGGTTTTTGGCAGAATTCCTTCATTCCCTCTCGTGAGTAAATGATATCACCGCTAATTTGAACCGCAGTGGTACCATCTACTTTAAAAGAACAATGCTACTGCGGTACACGGATGACAACAGAGCCGGCAGTGCAACCTAGAAAAAAAGCGAAAGGGTGGGTTTCGGGGTAAACCAAGGCAAGAAAAAGTGCTCACAAAGATTCCCCTCGTATTGGGAACTACGTCTTTGTTTTCACCTATACATAAGGAAAGAGGAAGAACAACGACAAGTATTATTTTATAATATTATTTATTTGAAGGCCGCCAATGCACAAAGGTATTCGAAAAACTAATAATGTGTTATTTATTTCCTGCTATTTAAGTTTTATTTGTTTTCATTATTTCTTTTGGTTTCTTTGTAAAATTAGTATATAAGGTAACACTGATTATTTTTTAGTATGTAACCTTTTTTGTTGTATAAAAATGAAGAATTGAACAAACAAGAAGTAATTCAAAGTTATTTTTGCTCCATATAATATCAAATGAATTAGTGAAGTGTTAGGGGATATAAAAGTTAAAAGCATAACTGTAAAATTCATCACAAAATGAAGAAATACGCACTTTTAATATCGATTTTTTGAAACTTATTCGTTTAAAAAATATTAACAATTTGATTGTTTTCATGCATTTCGTTTTGCATGAAAAAACAAAAATCATTTTAAACTGGAAAACTCAAAGTAATTAGTGCTCTATTATAATATTATAATTTTTATTAAATATTCAAATAAATACAACTCTTAATTCCACCTACTAAAAAATGCACCGATTGTAATAGAAATGAATTGACTAAAAGCACAAACAAAGGAATGTGAAAACAAAACACGGCGACCAAGCGATCTAAATAAAGTTTAAACGAAAAGAAAAAATAAAAATTGTAGATGATTTGAAAGGCGGCGAAAAAGTTGCAACATTTTTAAAACGTAAACAAATAATTGAAGCAACCATTCGCACTATCGGAAAAAATGAAAGGACAATAAGAAAAGTGGTTTCAGCCGCCAGTGCTGGATTTTTCTCTAGTACGTTTCATGTTCGAGATGTCGCCGTTTTATAGCAGAACGTGTCCTTATATATTGGATGGAAGATTGCGTAAAGAGGAATCATGTGGATATAGAAATGCATCAGGCGGCAAAATGTTGAAGCATCCTCTTGTTAGCAAAAGTCCTAACCCTGGGGCTTTAAAAATTCAGTTAGAATGTTTTGTTTTAAGCACTAGTATGTATTTTAATTCGATAATTCGCTCTTCACCTATTAACAAAACCAAGCTTCCGGTGCATTGAATGGCAAAGAAGAAGGCTTGGGTCACAGCTTCACCTTTTAAGGACTGGTTCTTAAAATATTTCGAGCCTGAGGTGTGAGAGTATCTGCGTTCAAATCAACTCGAGTTCAAAGATCCTAGTCATCAAAAAATTGTTCATGAAAAAATCAATGTTTCTTCCTCAGAATACATCATTGATTCAACCGCTGGATCAGAGGATCATTGCTGCATTTAAAAGTTATTATGTACAGCATTCGTTTCAGCATATAATAAACGAAATTTATATACAATATTTATTGATTGTTCAGTGAGAATTTCATGGCATTTCATTGTTTGAGCTTCGAACAAAGAGCCAACATTAAATTTGGTTTTAAATTGGTAAAACTTTTGCCGAAACGTTTCAATTGATGAAACAAGTTTATGAAGATGATTGCCTATCTCGTAGCAGAGTGCACGAGTGGTTTCAACTTTTTCAAAGTGGTCGTGAGGACATAAATAACGATCAAGATGTTTCATTGTTTGGAAGTGAAGTTATTACGTTTTAAGTGTCAGTATGTTTGTGTTATCGGTACGAATATGAGCTTCGAACAAAGAGCCAACATTAAATTTTGTTATAAAATTGGTAAAACTTTTGCCGAAACGTTTCAATTGATGAAACAAGTTTATGACGATGATTGCCTATCCCGTAGCAGAGTGCACGAGTGGTTTCAACGCTTTCAAAGTGGTAGTGAGGACATAAATGACGATCAACATGTGGGCCAATCAAATTCCGTGATCACCGGAAATTCCATCGAAATCAGCTGAAATCATCATTGAAATTCATGGAAATGGAATTGAACATCTCTAAGACATCGATTTATCGCATTTTGACCGTACATTTGGGCTTACGAAAGGTGTGCGCACGGTTTGTTCGGCGCAAATTAGATGACGACCAAAAATTGCTCAGAATCCAACATTCGATTTGACGTTGTGACCGATTATTTGACCAAAATCACATTTTAACCTTTAACCACTCCCCGTATTCACCTGATATGGCATCGTGCGACTTCTTCCTTTTCGGAAAAATGCATTTGCCCATGAAAGGAAAGCGTTATGCAGACGTAGAGGCCATTCAAACGGCTCGCATCAGTATACTGGCGGCCATACCGGCCAACGAGCTAAAACACTCGCTCGACATGCTTTTGGACCGTGCAATTGAAGCAGAAGGAGACTATTTTGAATAAAATAAATTGATTTTGCCGAAAAAACCATTTGTTCTGTTTTTTTTAAAGTCCTGTTTACTTTGGAACCCACCTTTTAAATAACGAAATGAATATATGTATCTTCGTGGAAAGCGTTCGAATTAAAGTACGGCATAGACTGCATTGCGTCGTCTGTTAGAGAAATTAAGAAAACCACTTTAAACAAGTGCGGAAAAAACCTGAGAATGAGACATTATCTGCATATGCCGATATTTTCCAAGTTTCCCACACAATCGGAGGAGGAGGATTGCACGATATATACATTGAAGATATTAATGAGCTTTTCGAAAACTTTATTATTTCAGACCAGGAGATTTTGTTAAATTTTAACGAAAACGATGGTAATGATAGCGAAGAGAATGAGGAAAGGGAGAACATTCCAGCGCTGCTGGTCTTACTGCAGCATTGATCCAAAATGGGTTAAAAATGGCGACGGAATTAGAAAATCATATCCTCAACTTGGACCCAAACAGAGAACGGTCTGCATGATTTCTGCGCCAATTAAATGAAGCGGATAAATGCTAGCGTGAGCTATATGAAGAAGTTAAAGCAAAGAAGACATAGATATTAATGGCGGATTTTTTTTAAATCATAAACGTGAACTTTGAAATTTATTATTTTCATTCCCAGAATATTTTTGTTTGTTCTTTTAAAAGTAATACATATATGTGGGATTCATTTTAAAACAAAAACCACCGTGTTCTTAATTTATTCAATTTGGTTTATTCTTTCTTTAGTTTATTCGCACTTTAATTTCACTCGGCGGCGTGACTGCTTACACAACGTTTTCTTTTAACTTATTCTTGTCGACCACACTTGACGACTGATACTTGAACAATGAATCTTAATTTCAAATACAGAATGTGTGATCCATATATACCGTTACAATGATGGCTGCTGATGGACACTTCGTTAATAAACAGCTGAGTTACAGTGTTGCCATCTGAACGACATTTTATTCGTTCAGTGACAACACTGCCACCTGTCTTATATTATTTCCTCCTACAATCGGCCGTCCTGACCTATTATTCGATCTCGAATAATTAAGTCCACCTTTTCATGTTTTCTGCCACTGTAGTGGTATTCTTTGGTCCTTCCGTATTTCCTACTTTGTCAACCTCGTATCGGTCATGGTTTAGTTTGGCGACTACCCTGTACGGTCCTAAATACTTCGGTCATAATTTCGTAGCCACCCCAAACTGAGTTTTCTTAATAGCTACCAAATCTAATATGTTGTATTCACGGCTTTCTTTCCTTTTTTGATTAAATGTCTTACAGTTCTCTTTTTGTATTTTCTCTATATTTTCATGAGCACTCTTTCTTAATGAATCACGTTCTAAATTCAATTCCTCTATTTCGAGATCTTTTAAAATTTCATGTAAGTCTGGATAATCTACTACTCGCATGTTTAGTCCTGTAAGAATTCTAAAAGGTGACATTTTCGTACTGCGCGGTACAGTGTTATTTAAAATCTGTTGTACTTTTGCGACGTGGTTGCACCACTGGGTTGGGTTACTTTGACATTTCCTAGACAGCATTGGAACAACGGTTCTGTGAATGCGTTTTACGTTTTACCTGTCCGTTGCCTCGCGGAACACCGGTTGCAATCAACAGGTGTTGTATGCCCTCCTTTGTGCAGTATTCGTTAAACGCTTTTGACGTAAAAGCCGCTCCTCTGTCCGTTATAATCCGTTTCGGGTTGCCGAAAACTGAGGATTGTTTCTCTAATTTATTGATTACCTCTTCCACCCCGGTTGATTTCGTTGGGTACAACCAAACGAATGTCGAAAATGCGTCTATTATGACTAAAATATGATTATACTTTTTCCGTGTTTCGGTTAATGGACCCACATGGTCAATATGGTAAGTACCTAATGGTTCACAAGTTTTGTCGATTGGTGTCAACAAGCCCTCTTTCTTTCCCCTTTTTGCGTCTATTACTATGCACTCTACACACGAAGTTACTACATTTTGTACTTTTTTGCTCAAGTTTGGTATATTATAATTTCTCTCTACCAGCTCCTGTGTTCTTTTTGCTGCAAAATGACCCTGGCTATGTGCTAACTTTATAATTTCTTCTTTCATACTGGATGATACCACCAACAATTCTTTTACAGAGTCGTTGTAAAGTAAGTAATTTCTTAAAAAAAAGTTTTCGTATGATTCTACTTCCACAATTTTCCGCACTGCTCTTATCCAATCATCCTGCATTTGCGCCTCTTTTATCCTAAACTTTAACGAGTCTTCTCCTAATAAGCAGTATGCGCGACTAAGAGCATCTACGTGTCTCATGCGAGTTTCTGACCTATGTTCAGCCACATAATTATATTCTTGTAGGTACATTGCCCACGTCATGATTCTGTCTGGTACGTCTTGTTTCTTGACTGTCATAGCGAAAGCGTTACAATAGCTAACTATTTTAAACTGAATATCTCTTAAGTATATACGCCATTTCTGTAATGCTTTTATAGCTGTCAGAACCTCATGTTCAAAATCACTATATTTTTCTTCCGCCCTTGTTGTTTTACGACTCATATATTCGATGGGATGTAACAGATTGTCTTCTGAATCTCTTTGTAGTAAGACTGCGCCGTAACCAAATTTTGACGCATCAGCATGCACCTCTGCACGTGGATTGAAAAGTTTCAATGCGGGCGCATTTACTAACGCACGCTTCAGCTCTTGAATGGCTTAGAGTTATTCTTCCCTCAACCCAAACTTTTCGTCCTGACGAAGCATATCTGTTAGCGGTTTCGCATTAACTGCATAATTTTGGATGAAACGCCTGAAATATGAAGTTAACCGTAAGAATCGTGGTAATTCTTTCTTACTAGTTGGTACTGGCACTGCCTGCCTTAGTCTTCTCTTCTGAAGGCAAAATTGCCCCATTCTCCACAATGAACCCCAAAAAATTAATCTTTCTCCTTAGAATTTGGCATTTCTCCCATCTAATATGCAAACCGTTTTCACTTGCATGCCTTAATACCTTTTCCAACTTCTCTCAACTTTCGATATCATCCTTGGCCGGAATGACGATATCGTCCATGTATATTATGACTGTTCCATCCGCAAGCATGTTCTGGAATACTGCTCGTATGTATCGACAAAATACCACCGGCTAATTATTAATACCAAATGGCACGAAACAAAACTCATATTGGCCGTTCTGAGTTACAAAAGACGTGTATTTTCGAGACCCTGGTTCTATTGGCACATGATATAATCCGTTCTTCAAGTCCAATGTGGTGAAGACTCTTGTACCCTGTAATTTGTCTAATGCTTCGTCCACCACTGTCATTGGGAAATTGTCCCTAATTATTTTTTCGTTTATCTTGCGATAATCACAACAAAACCGTTTTGCTCCGTTTTTCTTTGTAACTTACACAACTGGGGACGCGTATTCCGACACACTATCCTGAATAATACCCTCTTTAAGCATACGCGCTACCTCCTCATCAATACATCTTTGATCCGCCTGCAACACTCCACGTGGCCGCTGAAATATCGGTTTCTCATCCTTTAATAACAATTTCATCTGTACTGGCGTTTTACTCGACTTCCTAGGATAATAACTATTAACCCAACTGCTAACTACTTTAGCCTCGTCTATCGGTAGATGCGATAGATCCACTTTATCTGACTCCTCAGACATTGCCGTTTCAATTGAACACAATACCCTAAACTCTTTGCTTAACCCATTGTTATCCATGACTTCCGACCTCGTTTCTAATACCGGTTCGGTAATGTCCTTTTGTTCCTTGAAAACTTCAACTTGACTATTCCCATAGTCTCTTACCTCACGGTGAGTTGACACAAACCCTTCAATATCACCATTTGCACCCCGGTGATCTGACACAAACACTTCAGCATCCCTGCATGCACCCTGGTGGGCTGACCCAAACTCTTCAGCTCCACCACACGCACCCCCAGAGATCTCCCCGATCCCTGTGTACTTCGCTGCCTCCTCAGCAGTCCTCACAAGTTTCCTGAACTCAACACTACCTTCTCTAAAAACTAACTCAACACCGTGAAGTACATTATTTCCTATTATGGCTGCATTCGGAATATCATTTTCCCTAACCACGTGAAATGTTACATTTAATGACAACTCTTCTATTGAAATATCGGCTGTAAAGCTGCCTAATGTCGTAAGCACGCCTTTACCTACACCGAACAGTTTTTGTTTTTCTCCAATTAGCTTTATATCTCCTAACATCACTAAGGTATCGTACCTCATGATACAAACGATACATCCTGTATCCCCTAGTGTACTGAAGGTAAAACCATTGATAGTTGATCATTCCACCTTTTTTGGTAGACGTTTCTACTTTGTTATCAATTGTATTTACCTGTTTACTTTTTATCGCCTTATCCCTTTGTTCTTTACTTCTTCTTCTTCTTAATTGGCGTAGACACCGCTTACGCGATTATAGCCGAGTTAACAACAGCGCGCCAGTCGTTTCTTCTTTTCGCAACTTGGCGCCAATTGGATATTCCAAGCGAAGTCAGGTCCTTCTCCACTTGGTCCTTCCAACGGAGTGGAGGCCTTCCTCTTCCTCTGCTTCCCCCGGCGGGTACTGCGTCGAATACTTTCAGAGCTGGAGTGTTTTCATCCATCCGGACAACATGACCTAGCCAGCGTAGCCGCTGTCTTTTAATTCGCTGAACTATGTCAATGTCGTCGTATATCTCGTACAGCTTATCGTTCCATCGAAGGCGATATTCGCCGTGGCCAATGCGAAAAGGACCATAAATCTTTCGCAGAATTTTTCTCTCGAAAACTCGTAACGTCGACTCATCGGTTGTTGTCATCGCCCAAGCCTCTGCACCATACAGCAGGACGAGAATTATGAGCGACTTATAGAGTTCTTTACACTGATGAGAATAATGCCCCTTCTGTTTGCACTTAAAGCAAACGATATTACTTGACCTAGCCTCCGGACAGGCTCTTGCTATATGACCTTCCTTGTCACATTTAAAACACGTATTTTTCAACGATTCTTTACTCTCTGTAGCGAACCGTTCCAAGCATCCTTTGCCTACTGTAGTTTGTACACTTCTAACTTTCTCGTATATGCGAGTTTGTTCTTTTAATTCGCTCACCGTTTTGGCTTGATATAACACACTCTTATTTGCCTTAACATCTGGTATGCCATCCACGAAATGCTCTACTACGCTTCTTTCATCTAAGGAGATTTGCTGCCCCAATTCTAAAATAGCATAAAAGTATTCATGAAAACTTTCTTTTGGCTGTTTACGCCGGTTTCTTAATATTTGATGCACTTCAGACGCACATAATTTTTCACAAAACTCATCGATAAGAGAACGCTTTAAGCTAGCCCAATATCTTACTCCTACTAATCCACGTACAAATAATTTCGCTGTTCCCTTAAGTAGTTGTTTAGCGTATACAATATAAATTATTCCAACCGACCGTGTTATCCATATCATCAAATTCCTCAACCCAGTGACGAACATCGCAAGTATCATCACCAAAAAAATCTGAAACACTGTCTTTAATGTCACGCAACGAAAATGACACCCTTTGCGAATTCGATGGGGCAGCATTTACATCCACGTACAACGAATTTTCCGATTCGTCGTCGCACCCCCCTTCATCTTGTTCATCACAAAAAACTAAATGTTGTAGCAAACGCAGTTGCAACTCCTTTTTCCTACCCGTAACGCACAACCCTAATTCTCTTAGTTTTTCTTTTAACGTCTCTACCGTCATTGCCCTAATGGTTTCAGCGTCCATCTTACAAATTTATTTTTTCTCTTAACTCTTATAAAAATTCAAATTACGGATACGCTTTTACAAATTTAATTACATATGTTTCTTAGAAGCAAATATACATTTCGTTTTTGCTTACAAACTAAGAGCTACGCATTCTACTACATTACATCGCAACTGAGTGCAAATAAAACACTCTTCTACTCAACTAACTACAAAATCATTATAACTTATCTTAACTCCCGTTTCTCTGCTGCCGTTGTTCAGCTTTCTTCGTGCGCCGCCTACTGCTACGATGCTTTGCTGTCTGCTCCTGCTGCGTTGTTCTGCTGCTAGCTGTTGTGTTGTTCTGCTGCTAGCTGTTGCGTTGTTCTGCTACTTAGGCTTTGCTTTGCGCGTCTTATGCGCCCATCTACGGTTTTTCACCGTTAGGAAAATTTCTAGATAGAACTGTGCTGACTACCAGTTAGCGCGCCAGTACAGCCCCTCACAATTGTCAATTCACAAAAAAAGATTGTTTATTTCAAAAAAAAGTTTACAGTTTTAGTTTTAATTATTGATGTAACCGCACAACACTTTACGGACACTATCCCCGACGAGCCCCCAAATATGGGATTCATTTTAAAACAAAAACCACCGTGTTCTTAATTTATTCAATTTGGTTTATTCTTTCTTTAGTTTATTCGCACTTTAATTTCACGCGGCGACGTGACACAACGTTTTCTTTTACTTATTCTTGTCGACCACACTTAACGACTAATACTTGAACAATGAAAGTGTAAACACATAGACGGCGACAGACTGCAAACTACATCTGTCCAATATTAAAATACACACGTTCTTAAGGGCAGTGTTATTTTGACCACAACGAAATTGTGTACATACAAAATGGACAACTGCGTTGTTTTGTGTACATGCCGGCCATTGTGTTGTTGTTGCTTCTCAAAATGTACATGTAGTAAGATGAACAACGACGTTTTCAGTTCACTGTCGTGCTGCTGCAGTCTGTCGCAGTCATTGTGTTTACACTTTGAATCTTAATTTCGAATACAGAAAGCATGATCCATATGGACCGTTACAATGATGGCTGCTGATGGACACTTCGTCAATAAACAGCTGAGTTACAGTGTTGCCATCTGAACGACATTTTATTCGTTCAGTGACAACACTGCCACCTGTCCTATATTATTTCCTCCTACATATATAATACCATGAAAATGTACAGTGTTTTAATTGTGTAAATTCTGACTGTACGAATAGATAGATTTACATGTAAAATGAGATATTTTTTATACCTTTTCCATTTTTTTTACGGATTTCTTTTTTATTGATCTTAATTCACTGTCCCATTTAAACGTGTAAAAAAGAGATCAAGTTTATGTATGGAATATTGGGTTGTTCGTTCAGTAATTTCGTTTGATGGCAGCAGAATTTTTCGCAGCCCACTTCACATTTAATCGCTTTACCGTTTGTTCAAAACTGAACATGTTGCAAAATATTTAAAAATTTTTATATATTTTACGCATCTTACATAAGATAAAAAATATGTAATTCTAACTATTGTAATAAATTATACAGTCCACACATATTCCATAAGGCAGAGACAATTCAAAACGTACATAAATAAACACATTAATATAAATGCAGTTATGTGCAACACACATACATTTATATGAGACACGTATGCATTTATATGCAATACGCATGCACTCAAGAAATAAAATACAAACATATTTATTTAGGTATGGGCAATTGATTACAAATGCACATGTGCACTTAAGAACAACCCAAACCATACAGCATAAATAATATGATAACACACACATGTATTGCATTGTATAGTTAAAAACAACTCCCCCCCCCTGCCAACCACGGCTACCCGCTTGAGACAAATATTCCAATACAACTACACATTTTTTTTCTATACACTAACACCAACGCACATTTTCGGGTTATTTTTTGTTTACCTAAATGCGATGAAAGTTTCTTTCATCTCTTGATTTATTTGAATGAGTGCGAAGGAGAAAATATTATTGTCAATAGTGACAAAGGAAAATCCCAAAAAGGGTAATAAAAAAACGATTGAAAGACGCATGTCATTCGTGATCGTACTATCGTAAGCCTCCTGCTCGTACAACAAGAAGGTAAGTGAATGATTTTTTTTTAAATAATTTGCAAATAATTTCTTCATTTGTTTTTATAGCATTGGAATTAGCAGCTGCACCAATATCATCAGAAGCAGCAAAATTAAATTGTTAAATAAGTATGTGAGAAAAAGTGTGTGTTGTTTGAAATTGGATTGCGCAGTTCAACATAATACGCAAAAATAATTACATATGTACATAAGTATGTATTTTATGCGTTTAAGGCGGCCTTCACAATCCAATATAATATGTGAAATCAAATGTTTGCTTTATATTTTAAATAATCAGATAATATTATTCTTTTATTTCAGATATTATTATGATTTTTATTTAATTATTCTTTCTTTTCAGATTTTATCACTATTATTATTTAATTAATCTTGGCTTTCAGAGTAAATTCTATTTGTATTTAATACATTTTATTCTTTCAGATAATATTAATCTTTTTTTTCAGATATTATTATCATTTTATACAATTAATCTTTCTTCAATGTAATTATTATTTATTTTCAGGTATTAATAATCTTTATTTTATTTTCAGGTATTTGTCTTTTATAATATTTTTCCACTCTTTTATTTTCAGGTTTTAATAACCTTTATTTTATTTACAGGAATTTGTGTTTTATAATATTTTTCCACTCTTTTATTTTCAGGTTTTAATAACCTTTATTTTATTTACAGGAATTTGTGTTTTATAATATTTTTCCACTCTTTTATTTTCAGGTTTTAAAAATTCTTTTCTTTATTTAATCTTTTTTCAGATATTAAATATTTTTTAAATTAAATGTATTTTTATTTATATAAATTGTAATAAATTTTTTGTAAACATATAAAAAATAAAATAAAATAAAAATTTTGAAAATTAAAAGTTTAGTTTGAAATTTTAAGAAATTTTAAAGTAGGAATCAAAAAATGCTACCCTGCATCAGCTATTTAAAAAGAGAAAATGCAACCCTGCATCAGCCGTCGATTGGGGATATTAGAGCAGGACAGATATACTTTTTTATATGACACTGCTGAATGAGCGCAACAAAGATGTATGATCACATGTATACGTACGTGAGTGGGGAAAATTGTCGCTCGGCCTATGTTAAAGTACACATGATTACCCTATGGATTACCCACTGACTATCTGGTTTTTTACCCGCTCATGGTTGGCAGGGCCCATGTGGTGTGCAGTACATACCCATATATTTCATTAGATACGTAAGATTTCCAAAATAGTATAAGAAGCTTAAAAATACAAAAAAAGATTAGAGTGAAACATTTCTCAGCTCAAATAAGTCTTCATTTTTCCCTCACCAAAGGTATGAACTTAAAGATTCTTATTTGGGTTTAACAGTTTGATATTACAATTCAAACATCGTATTATCAAAAGATAAAAACGCTGTTCAAGCAATGCGATGTTGAAAATATGTGTTGACTGAACGTCAATGCCAAAGGATGGTCGATAGCTTTGGTTCCGGCAATTTCGATCTTAAGGATGTTCTACGTCCTGGAATTACTTTTGAATCCGGTGTGGATAAAATAAAGTCGTTGCGGGATCCAAATCATCACAACTTAAGGGATTGCCGAAAGATTAAATTTGATTAACGCGACCGTTCACAAGCACATGAAACATCAAGGATCAATTTCGATTTGCTTATCAAACCTCAAAGAAGTAATAAATTGTTAAAGTGCATTGTTATTGGTGAAGAGATGTGGGTTGTTTACAAGTATATAAAGCGTAAGAGATCCTGGTTTAAAAAGGTATACATCTTCTTACCTTTTTTAAAAGCCCACGACATTCGGTCAGCACGGCACTATTCCTCGAAATTTCTCCACGAATGTTTTCTGCAGTTACAAAAACCTGGTCTAAAAAGGATGAACCAACTCAAACCACTTCGAAAGCCGATAGTCACCAAAACAAGGTTTATTGTCTGTGTGGCGCGATTTCAAAGGGATCGTTTATTTTGTGCTTTTGTCCGATAATACCACGATTAATTCTGAAGAATTTTGTGATCAGCTGGACAAATTGAGTGATGCACTCAAACAAAAGATGCCAAAATTGATCAATAGAAAAGGAGTAGTGTTCCGCAAAGTTGATGCGAAGCTTTATACAAGTCTGATGTCTCTCCAAAAGCTTTTGAAGCTTGAATAAGCCTACCATATTCTCCATACTTAGTACCTTCGGACTAATACTTGTTCTGGTATCTGCAAAACAAAAATACCACTTGGACCAGTTTTGTCCCTGCAAGAATCAGCAATTTTATGAGAGTGAAATCAATCTCTTGCCTGAGAGTTGACAAAAGATATTAGATCAAAATGGAGAATATATAACTTCATAATATTAAAATACAATTATGTTTAAATTGCACTGACATTAGTAAACCCTTAATTTTGACTTTAAGTACTATTATTTAAGTACATTTCTTTCACGATGGGCTTTAGAGTTACAAAACTTCAATTATACGCTGGAGCATCGAGCGGGAAAACACATGCAGCATGTTGATGCTCTAAGTCGGTCCAGTAATATTCTAGTAGTAGAAACAAATACCTTTGAGGAAAATTTGATTATATGCCAAGGAAGAGACGAGAATTTAAAAAAGTGGAAAAAACTATTAGAAGAAAAAGAACATAGATTATTTGAGATGAGAAATGGGGTTTTGTATAGAAAAAAAATTGATGGCAGAGTTTTATTTTGTGTTCCACAAGATATGGAGGGTAATGTAATTTACAAATATCATGACGAGGTTGGCCATGTTGGAATAGATAAAGTAGTAGAATTAATATCGAAAAGCTATTGGTTCCCTAAGTTGAGAGAAAAGGTTGATAGACACATAAAAAATTGCTTGAAATGTATTGTATTCTCTTCCAAAAGTGGGGCGCAGGAGGGTTTTTTACACAGCATTCCAAAAGGAAGAATTCCTTTTGAAGTTGTTCACATTGACCACTTCGGTCCGATTGATAACTCATTAAAAACGAAACACATTTTTGTCGTCATTGATGCATTTACAAAGTTTGTCAGACTTTACCCTACCAAAACAACAAATACTAGAGAAGCGATTCAAGCGTTGCAAAGTTATTTCCGGATTTATAGTCGTCCTAAATGCATTGTGTCTGATAGAGGAAGTTGTTTTACATCTGGTGAATTTAAAGAATTTTTAGAACAAAACTCGGTTCAGCATATTAAGATCGCTACAGGTTCTCCACAGGCAAATGGTCAGGTAGAGCGGGTAAATAGGAGTTTGGGACCAATGATATCAAAAATGTTAAATACAGATAAACGATACAACTTGAATGCGGTAATAGAAAGTATAGAGCATGCTTTTAATAACACGATACATAGGACAACCGGGGAGCACCCGAGCGTAATGTTGTTCGGTGTAAATCAAAGAGGTGAAATTGTTGATTCGCTAAAAGAAAACTTAAGAGAACTTGAAAAGTCATGTGAAAATCGAACTTTACAGGATATTCGTGAGAAGGCAAGTGTAAAACAAGAACAGTTGCAACAGTATAATACAAACTTTGTTAATAAAAAAAGGCGAGCGCCAAGAAAATATGTAAAGGGAGATTATGTGGTTATAAAAAATTTCGATTCTCACATAGGGGTGTCTAAAAAACTGATTCCTAAATTTAAGGGACCGTATTGTATTGAAAAAGTTTTACGAAACGATCGTTACTTACTTAGAGATGTCGACGGTTTTCAACAGTCTCGAGTCCCATACCACGGGGTATGGGCAGTTGGAAATATAAAACCATGGTTCAAAGGACGTGAAGTCTACTCAGTCACTTGAGATCAGGTGATCTCATGGTCAGGACGGCCGAATTGTAGCAATGTAAATATGATTACTGTATTATGTTGTATCGTTACCTTATTTTGATGTTACTTGAATAAGCAATCCTGTTGTATTTTTGAATTTGTATTATGCTTTATTTTAATATTAATCGAATAAGCAACCCTGATGTAATTTTGAATTTGTATCATAACTTATTTTAATGTTATCCGAATAAGCAACCCTGATGTAATTTCGAATTTGTATCATAACTTATTTTAATGTTATCCGAATAAGCAACCCTGATGTAATTTTGAATTTGTATCATACCTTATTTTAATGTTACTCGAATAAGCAACCCTGATTTAATTTTTAAAAACTTGTAACTGGCGACATGAAAGGAGAAAAATAAAGCAGTTCAGTTCGGACGCAACCACGAAACGAATCGGTCTTCCTACATAAGGAAACTCTATCTGAAGATATGGCGTTTTCAACATTGGATTTCAAGCCAGCAGGAAAAAAAGGACGACCGGTTAATGTTTGCACCATTGATCAGGGTAAAAGTGTAAACACAATGGCTACGACAGACTGCAGCGGCACGACAGTGAACTGAAAACGTCGTTGTTCATCTTACTACATGTACATTTTGAGAAGCAACAACAACGCAATGGCCGGCATGTACACAAAACAACGCAGTTGTCCTGTACACAATTTCGTTGTGGCCATACTAATACCTTTCACTTCAATGAAATTTTAATATTTTGTTCAAAGTGATTTTATGCAAAAAATAAGTAAATAGGTAAATATTTTTGCTTTAAATTATCACTTGTTATTACAAATGATATAATAGAGCTATAATATAGCTATTTTATGCTTTTATTTGTAAAATAACATCAAGTTTGTTAGAGCTGTGAATAATTTTACATTTTACATATTAGTGGCATCACCACTCTACCTCCTCTTTCTATCTTCCATTCTACTGTCAACTCTACTGTCGTCGTACTGTCGTTGGCAAAAATAGGAGGATATTGAAGTTAGCGAGAACGACAACTGTCGGCCTGCAGTCGTGTAGTCGTGCAGCTGTCAAAATAACACTGCCCATAAGAACGTGTGTATTTTAATATTTGACAGATGTAGTTTGCAGTCTGTCGTAGCCATTGTGTTTACACTTTAAGCTGTACACAAGAGCTCGGCCTATTTCAAAAGAAAAAAGGAAAGATATGATGGACTTGCTGCCATACATCCCTCCAGTACACCACAATTATCTCGAGGGGCTTGTTACTAGTGAGACTGCTGAAGATGTTGGCCCACTTCAGGAAGAATCTCAAGAAAGTGACGAAGTGACTGTCAATAATGAAATAAATTTAAGATTTTTTGTTGATAATACATGAAAAATTAGATGAGAAAACGAAACAGATTTCAAACTATTTATAAGTTAAATGAAATCTTAAAACCATTTACAGCCCAAATGGTATAATTAATTTTCGGTACTCGATAAAACAAGAGTTAATGGACAAAAAGTTTCAAAAACATCAATTTAAGTTAAATAAGACCTTTCTCTGAAGTTTTATTGAAAAAAGTAGTCCAAAAGTTCAATATTGATTTTTATATACAACTTTTAGCAAACCTTTTAATATCTCGACAGAAGAAAAAGTGGAGTTATATCACTTGTGCTTTAGGGGGCTCATTTGTTTGCGGATTTCCAGCAAGATGGCCAGATGATCGCTAAGTGCATACAAGTCGCACACTTTCCAATTTGCAGATCGAACCAGCGTGCTACTGGCGAACGTAATATCTATTATCGATCGGCGTCCATTATTCACAAAAGTATTTCTACCGCCGGTATTGAGCAGCACGACGTCTAACAAAGAAAATGCTTTGAGCATAGCATTACCCCGGTTATTTGTAAAGCTACTACCCCTTTCAATTAGCCTACTATCACGTTTGGCCTGGTAGTGATGGCGTCTCGTACTAGTTCATCGAGAATTCTTTCGTAATCTCCTTGCAACACACTCGGGGGAATATAGCAGCTGCAGAAATATATTCAACATATTTTCGATCGCGTATAGTAAGATCTGCCCAGGAGCGGCTTATCTTAGAATGCGTTTCCCCCCAAGGCCCAAATGGCAGCTTTGTTTTCTTTGTCTGACATCAATATACCAATCTTTATATTTTTATACTGCTCACACCCTATCGCAACGTATATCTTTTCTTCGAAAATTGTTTGCTTCAGCAGCTCTTGAGCAGCTTCACAATGGTTTTGGTTGATTTGGATATCTCTCATATTGTCTTTTTACACGCCGCTTGATACAGAGGACACTTCCAATTTCCAATCTGATGGCCGGTCTCGTTTTTCCCGCAGCTTTTACATGCTTACACGACGGGCTTTTATCACATTCCTTTGCGACGTGCTCCTTTTCACCACACTTAGCACAACAATTGCTTTGGTCACTTGTACCTACCCTCACTTGTACCTACCCACGCCAGATGGCCATACTCCAGGCAGCTGAAACCCTTTCTTATGTTCGGCTTTTCCCTTACTTTGCAGACCACCCATCCAATCTTGATCTTATGCGCGTCAAGCAGCCCTTTTGCGGAATGGCTTATGACTGCATTTTCGCCGAAGGAGCTTAGTTCTTTAATTTGCGATCGTATTGCCGGCGCAGTGTCTTCTTTAGTGGTTATTTCGTTTAAGTCACGGATCTGCACTAATAACTCGTGGGTTAGGCCTCTTATCTGCGACTGGTTGCTGAGAGCCTTGCATTTCGCCTTTTTATATGCTCCTGTGTTCATCATTTGTGCGTTCTTCATTTCGAGTAGTATCTCGCCTTTTGTGTGAAGGGGTCAGCTTTGAAGCTAAGTTCAATAATGGTCGGCGTTCTCCTGGATAGTTCCATTTCTAGAATTCTGCTGGCTGCTGCTATTATTATTATTAAGTTGTTTTAAATCACTTTTCATTCTGTTTGTTTCTTCCAGCGTATTGTTTGTAAGGGAGCAGGATGAAATAGACAGGAACAGGTGTACTCTCGGAGACCGTGTCCCTACCCCAGCTCCCATACTGGTCAAACTACGAATAGACGCTGACCAGGAAGCTTCCCATTATGGGTACGACGCACCTGGACTTTGTTGTGGGGGACACATATATCTATGTGACGGTGTCGATTCGCCACAGCCACAGGACCTTCAGCGGATCTGCTAGTTTTTACACCGCATTTTCCACTCCTGCCGCTCATCGTCGGGGATTACTTATTCGTTTACACGTATTTCACAATTAACCTGCTACTACAGGCCGTTTGGCTATCCGCGACCTAAAAGCGATCTAAGCTTATGAGATCATATCGCTGTTAGTGGAGGAGCGTAAAGGAAGGCTAAACCGACTATCATTTTGCAAGCGTCGACCTTTAACCCCGTAACAAGGGATGCTATTCTAAAATATACTCGCTATTTTATCTATAAAACGTACATTACATAATAAAGTTTTAAATTTTCTTAAAACTGTAGAGTTGATCAAACCATCCCAATCAGGAATAAAACGGGTATGGACGGATGTTCTCCAGATCAAGAATACAGTTAGTAAAAGCCGCGGAAGTTTATAGTTTGACACTGATTTTTTTTTACAGTTTGTAACTCTTTTGTTATTGTTAAGGGGTTACATGGGTTGCCTCGGGAAGAACAGCTTTTTTTCAAGAATTTTTTTCTCATATACAAAATTAAATATTTTATTAGAATTTTTTGTTTGGAATAAAATATTTTAAACTCGGCCATTGCAACACAATTTGCGGTGACCGCTTGGAAAAAGATGCGCACGCTTTGGCAGGATACCTCCTTACAGGATCATTTAAAGTGAAAAAATTTGGAACTTGGACGTATGCACTCGTGGTTTTACAAAAATCACCACCCTCACTTTTGTGAGGTTTGTGTGAGTTGTGAGGTTTTCCGTCTCCTGAGGGGATTTCAAACGCACATATGCTAACAATCACCTGACAAATTTGTGATGTTTGAAAGCAAACCTCACAATGCAAAATCGGTTATCCTTGTTTTGACAATTTAAACACTTTTGGAGAAATTTGCAATTAGCTTATTTAAATAGAATGGAGCGAGTATTCCAAAAGCGTTATCTTTTATAAATATAAGTATTTGCAAATTACAATAAATATGTAACTTACGCCCGTTGTACATTTTACTTCCTTCTGAGTATGAATAAGAAGAAATATACATATTTATGTTTAAATAATTTGGACAAGATTTTATTTGTAAATATGTATGTATATATTATTAGATACAATAGCGAACAAAAAACTATTTTTGATTATATAATATGCTGTAATGCTGCAGCTGCTTCTGAGTTGTTCTTTAAAAATTTGAAATCCCAAAAATAACCTAATTATTATACTTATATGCACCGAATTTAATAAATTACATACTTTTCTTAGTTTTACATTTCTTTATTTTGCCTTGTTTGTTTTGTAAACTAGCTGATTCACAGCAAAGTGCTTTTCAAGTCAGGTGGTGAGTGTTTTGTGCTTTTTCCTTGTGAGGTTTGAGCAAGAATAAACTTACAAAATAAACCTCACAAATCAGTTGAGAGGTTTTCTCAGAATAGGCCTGTAAATTCACAGTCAGTCGGGAATAGTTATTGCATGCGGAGATGCTGCGTTATATGTATCGATAAATATCAGATTCACAGAGGGTTAAATAAGCAACCAACAGCTGGTTCTTCTATTTACTTATCTGCTTATAAATTGTTGGGTCTTGGTAAGAATTTAGAAGAAATTAATTCGTATTTTATCCAATTGCCTTGCAGTAGGTGTTGATTGTAATTAAATTATTTTAAAAATCTTAAAAGAGCCTCTTTTTTAATATTTACTTTCGAGTAAGTGTTACCAAAATGAGCAAATTAGCCTATACAACTGCGAATCTTTCTGATGTGCAGTTGAAGGAACAAGGAAATCAGTTGTTTGTAGTAAGAAAATATGATGATGCTGTAAGCTGCTACACCAAAGCGATTGTAAGTTTACTTATATTTGCGATCATATAATATATAGCATTTTTTAGATGAAAAATCCAAATAATGCAACGTATTTTACGAATCGGGCATTATGTTACCTAAAGCTGAAAAGATGGGAATTATCTTGCCACGATTGTCGCCGGGCATTAGATCTGGATTCTAATTTTCTTAAAGCTCACTTTTTCTTAGGGCAATGCTTAATAGAAATGGAACTGTATGACGAGGCTATAAAGCACTTACAAAGAGGTATGTATATTAAATCCAAGAAAATTGAAAAAGGCAACAATTTGAAATACGTGTTTATTTGATTTTTGGATTTAGAAAAGCATCCCCCGATTTCAGGGTTAAAATTGGTATTTATAGTTAAAGAAAGGGGAAATGTTTAGTATCGCGCCGGTTTAGTATCGTTTATGGAGAAAAACAGGGGGGGGGTTTGGGCTTATAACCCTGGTGGGTCCAACACCGGGGTGTATCAGATTTTTTTCGCATAGAACTCCTTTTTGCGTTGGCGGCCGCGCTTTAAAAAAAGTAACCCTGGCCGGTCCAACACCGGCTACGCCATCCACAGTATTTTAGCATTGAACACCTTTTCGCGTTCACTTCATACATTTATTGCTAACTGGGTTTAATTTATTCCCTTTTGTTCTTGCTTTCTCGGTAATTTGACAAATGAAATTAGGCAGTCATTTTGGTTTTTCGCATTATTGAACTCAATGCAGAAAAAGGTGTATTTTATTTAAAGATTTACAAAGAAATTATCAATCAAAAGTAATTAAAAACATTACTAGTGGTTTTTATAATTCATAAGTAATATATGTGCGTGAAAATGTATCCATAATTGGTTTGGTACAATGCACAACAGGTGAAAATACACTAGCATATATTGAGAAATTTGCAAAAAAATAGCATTTTTTTTAAAGTGAATTTGTGCAAAAATTTGTGAACCGATTTTTATGAAATATGTTTTAAAATAAAGTTTGATAATTTAAGCATACATTCGTGTTTAAAATTTTCAATTCGGTTGTCTCGTTTAGGTACAGTGAGCCAAAATTAACCGGCGCGATAGTAAACCCAACCCAAAGAAAGTTCTCCAGATGAAGAAAATATATATAGTTGCACCTGGCTTACGGTTTATGTGATATTTGCATTCAAAGTTCAAAAATTCTAGCATCCCGCCTAGGCTTCGCACGGGTATTAAACAGTCATTTCAAAAGTTATAATGGGGAAACTTTGGTATATCATCCCACGATTTCAGGGTTAAAAAGTGGGGCACGATTCCGATTACTTTGGCGGAGGGGTAAAAAAAACGAATTTCCGTATAAATGGGGTATATACGAATAGGGGAGCTCCTCCAGAGGAGGAATATCCAAAAATAATGTAAAAATTACTAATATTTTTTAAAATATTCACGATTAAAAGTTCAAAAATTTGCACTAAGAAAACATAATATTTCTCTATGTTTCACAAAATTTTTTCACATTTTTTACTTTGTATATCTAAATACACACTCTAAGCTTTGAAATATGCTCACATTTCACATTTATTTTTCAATTTTTAAGCTAAATTTTGTAATTTAAAAATCACTTAGCACACTCATCGTTGAAAAGGTTAGATTGTTTACAATTATGAGGAAAACGAGCCTTGCCACATCTTAAATAGTAAATATGTAGGATTTTTAACCATTTTTCTTTGTTTGTTTTATCGCGTGATTCTTTTTTCTATATTAACCATAAAAAAAATACTTTCTACATAAGTATATGTGTAATACGTAATTTATGTGACTGAAGTACTTTCGCGAAGTACTCCTTTATGCGTTGGCGGCCTTCGGCCGCGCTCTAAAAAAATAACCCTGGCCGAGCGGATACCCGGGGTGACTGAAGTACTTTCGCGTAGTACTCCTTTCTGCGTTGGCGGCCTTCGGCCGCGCTCTAAAAAAATAACCCTGGCCGAGCGAATACCCGGCGTGAAGTACTATCGCGTAGCACTCCTTTCTGCGTTGGCGGCCTTCGGCCGCGCTCTAAAAAAATAACCCTGGCCGAGCGAATACCCGGGGTGACTGAAGTACTATCACGTAGCACTCCTTTCTGCGTTGGCGGCCTTCGGCCGCGCTCTAAAAAAATAACCCTGGCCGAGCGAATACCCGGGGTGACTGAAGTACTTTCGCGTAGTACTCCTTTCTGCGTTGGCGGCCTTCGGCCGCTCTCTAAAAAAATAACCCTGGCCGAGCGAATACCCTTGGTGACTGAAGTACTATCACGTAGTACTCCTTTCTGCGTTGGCGGCCTTCGGCCGCGCTCTAAAAAAATAACCCTGGCCGAGCAAATACCCGGGGTGACTGTAGTACTTTCGCGTAGTACTTCTTTCTGCGTTAAAAATAAAAAAACATTAACTTTTTGCTGACAGATATAATAACCAAAAAATATAACCACTTTATATCCGAAACTCATATTTTAAATATAATAATATATATATCGTCACCTAAAATACAAACCAATGTATCATAAAAAATAAATGGAAATCGCTGACAGATATAATAACCAAAAAATATGACTACTTTATATCCAAAACTCAAATTTTGTTTCAATATGAGTGCATGATAACCGAAAAATATAACCACTTTATATCCGAAACTCATATTTTAATATTAATAATATAAATATCGTCACCTAAAATACAAACCAATGTATCATAAAAAATAAATGGAAATCGCTGACAGATATAATAACCAAAAAATATAACTACTTTATATCCAAAACTCAAATTTTGTTTCACTATGAGTGCATGATAACCGAAAAATATAACCACTTTATATCCAATATTCAAACAAAATTTAAGTTTTCGTTATAAAATTGATACATTTTGGTTATTATATCTGTCAGCGATATCCATTTATTTTTTATGATACACTGCAGTGCACTGGTTTGTATTTTAGGTGACGATATATGTATACTTTATTATTATATTTAAAATATGAGTTTCGGATATAAAGTGGTTATATTTTTCGGTTATCATTCACCATATTGAAACAAAATTTGAGTTTTCGTACTGTACTGTACTGTACACCTTACACTTTTATTACGTAATATTATTATATAATATTACTTATACAAATGTATATAATATTATTATATAATATTACTAATACATGTATATAATATTACTTATTTGCTTAATAAATTTAAAAGAAAATATCCATATGCATGAATAGAGGAATTTTTGCGAAAAAGAGGAATTTCAGCGAATTGCCTTGTCATCACATGGCAGCGCTCCATTTCTTCGTAATTTTTGGTAAACAAATGAGGTTCAAAAGAGTGTAAAATGTAATTTTTAAAATAAAGATTTTTTATATAAAAAACCTACTAAAAGTGTAAAATGTGGATTTATTTAAAAGATTATAGTGTAATTTAATTAATTTGAAGATAAAAATGTGAATAAAGTGTGTTTAACGTGGTGAAATAGCTTCTTGAAATGTTCGAATTTTGCGAATTTTTGAACTTTAAGGTCGAAAATCTCCTAAACTAACCGTTTGCGGTACCTATAACCTTATATATATATTTTTTAATCAGGAGGACTTCCTCTTTCCAACGGTACCTTCAAATCGAGGCGCCAAAGAAATCGGAATTGTGCCAAAAGTGGCATGGTTGTATAGAGGAGAAGCTCCAGATATGTTATAGTCCCCGCAAACTTAAAGTTTTCGAGATATTTGCATTTAAATTTCAAAAGTATCTATTTGAAGTACTTATTTTGGCGATTTCAAATTAATTTTACACTTATATTTTGCAATTTTATATCCACTAACACTTCACTAATACGTTTCTACATATTAATTTTATATTATATAGTGCAAAAATTGATTTAAGATTTAACTTATTATTCAATTCTATTTATTTAACGACAACTAAAGGGTTGCAGTCTGTCAAACAATCAGTGTTAAATGAACTACAAGAAATTAAGAAAATAAATTATACCCAAAAACGGATTTTTGCAGCTTATCACAAAAAAACTTTTTATTACCCGCCTTTGGGGTATGGTCAGTCAAATACCGGGTGTTACCAGTTTTTTCTCGCGTAGAACACTTTTTTTTGTTTTTGTGAACTTACACATTTAACAATGTACCTTTACAAAAGTTGGCACAGGTTATTTTCTAAGATAATGTATTATACGAACAAATTGTTCAAATCGGCTTACTATATATCTGCTATATAAACTGAACTATCGGCATCTAGTACTGGTATGGAAAACTTTTGCATTTGACAAGGTATAATCACGAAATTTGGTATAGATTATATTCTAAGGCAACAATGTAATCTCCAAAGAAATTGTTCAGATCGGTTAACTATTGCATATATGTAGCTGCTATACAAACTGAATGTTCGGAATCGGCAATATTACGATTCTTGCGGCGGTATTTGTCATGACATGTAAAGAAAAACAAAACAAAACAAAATAAGAGTGAATAGCATGTAAAATTGTGGAACTTTGAAGTGAAATATCTCTAAAACTATGCGTCTGAGGACGGTATATATGTGTATATTTTTTAATCCTGAGGACCTCCTCCATCCATCGGTACAATCAAATCGCGGCGCCGCAAGAATCGTAATCGTGCCTCGGAATCAAATGCTTGCATGGGAAACTTTCTCATTTGACGATATATCTTCACGAAATTTGGTATGAGTTATTGTTCATAAAAATAATGTAATATCGGAAGAAAATGTTTAGATCGGCACACTATAGCATATAGCTGTCATACAAACCGAACGATCGGAATCAAGGGCTTTTATGGAAAACTTTGGCATTTGACATGGTATATTCACGAAATTTGACATGGATTACTGCATATATATAGCATAAAGCTTCCATACAAACTGAACACATAATAATTAAAAGAAATGCACCTGTAAAGAGTATAATAGCTTCGGTGTATCCGAAGTTAAAGCTTTTTATTGTTTTATTCTTTTTTTTCGTTTGCTAAGTATGTAATTATGGCAGCACTTACAACGTTGTCAAAACGGAACACTTTTGTTATTGTACATATAATGAAATTTGTGTCAAAAATAAAATGCTAATTTTAAGCAAAGATCTGTGTAATTACTGAAAAATAAATAAGTAAAACCAATGTAGTGAAGTGTAAGTGTATAAAAAGCATAATATAAATGAAAGAGCTACTATAAATCAAGTACAGTAGAAATTCGATAATCCGAATAATTGATTGCAGACCCGATTCGAATTACTGAATTATTCGGATTATTGGATTATTTTTTGTATGTGAAGGTATATAAGAAAAATTCTAAATTTCAATAAAAAACCAAACATGAATTCATTTATTAATAATAAAACAAACATTTAACTCTTAATTATATGCATAAATTTACTTTGAGAAGTTACAAATTATCATTACTTACATTTATATTCATACAAATTTCAACAAGATCTCTCATAAAATTTGTTGTTTCAGTTTCACCTTGTATTATAGAAGACATCATATTTTGTCGAAGAGTAGCCAAAGGAATATCATCTTCAGGGATGGTATTTTCATGAGAAATTTTTGACCAGCACTTTTTTAAAACTTCCTCTCGAACTTTGTTCCATGCATGTTTGAGGAAAATACATGCATCCTTTAATGTAAAAGACTTCAAAGACTTATCGTAATCTCCTCCTCCTCCCATTATATGACATAAAAGCGATTTCTTATAGTACAGTTTGGTTATTCTAATGGCGTTCTGGTCCATAGGTTGAATTAAACTGGTGCAATTAGGGGGTAAAAATAAACATTTGTAATTTTCATAAGCAAGTTCAGTAGGATGACATGGAGCGTTATCTATTATTAGTAACGCTCTTTGGTCCAGATTGTTTTCAGTTTGGTATTGTTTAACTTGTGGAACAAAAGAATTCTGAAACCATTGCGAAAAAATTTATGAAGTCATTCAACCATTCTTAGATGCGTAGTACTCTACTGGGGGAAGATTTTTGAAAGAACGCGGCTTTTTTGATTTTCCTACAACCATAATCCGCAATTTGTGATCTCCAGTCTTATTTGCACAGCAAAGAAAAGTAACCCGTTCTTTAGACATTTTTCTTCCTGGCGCAGATCTTTCCTTAGCATGTACCAAAGTTTGACTAGGAAGTAATTTCCAAAAAAGGGCCGACTCATCTGCGTTATAAATTTGTGTGTCGCATAAGTCTTCTGATGATTGAAGTTCTTTCAACTGCCGTATATATGCAGGTACTAAATCATCTTGTGCGGATAGTTTTTCGCCACAAATCTTTAAACAACGGATATTATACCTCTTCTTAAATTTGTGATACCATCCATATGACGCATTAAATATTTTGCCACTGCCATACCTATCTTTAAACATTTGTTTGGCCTTTTTGCATAAAATTTCACGTGAAAGTATCTTTTGAAGTTCCCGCTGCCTTAAAAACCAAGAGTATAGGCGTTCTTCAAACTCTGGAAATTTAACTTCTCTTAAAGTTTGACGCAGTTTTAGATTTTTAGCGCTTGCATTTTCCGATACTCTTTAAAACAAATGGATAAAAAATTAAAACTTGCAAACTAATTGTAACAGTTATGCATACAAACCTCTTAAGCTTATAACCTTTCCTTTTTATATCAGAAATAGTCGAACGTCCTACTCCGTATTTGTTGGCTAATTCTTTATTATATTTGCCTTTTTTTATTTCACCTCTTAAGCTTATAACCTTTCCTTTTTATATCAGAAATAGTCGAACGTCCTACTCCGTATTTGTTGGCTAATTCTTTATTATATTTGCCTTTTTTTATTTCATCGATTATTTTTATTTTTTCTAATAAACACAAAGTTTTATGAGCACGTTTTTTATTATTCATTTTGCGACTGATCACTTGCAAAACTGATACACAATGACAAAATATGCATTCCCTCTTTCATTTATGAAAGCTATGCTGTTAAAAAGCGTTAAATTCCCGTTAATCATTTCATTCCATTGATTATATGAGCACATCATACAATTCGGATTATAGAGGTGCATTAATTCGGACTGCAGAATAGCCAGTAGTAAGAATATTACCTTTCGGATTACTGGATTTCCGGATTATAGAGTAGTCGGATTATCGAATTTCTACTGTAATTACAAAATAAAATTTGGGAAATTTTCAGCTTTAAATGCAAATATCTCAAAAATTATAAGTTTGCGGCGGCTATAATTTCATATATTCTTAATCCTAATTCTGCATCTGCTCTATCCAACCATATCACTTTTACCTTGAAATCGTGGGATGGTATGCAAAAGTCGGCCCGTTATCATTTGGGCACACATACTTTCTCGTTTTCGCGAACATGAAAGTTTATTGTTTTGTAATAATATTATATTATTGTTGTACAAGTCAGAGTGGGAGCTATGTTGCCTGTTTGAGCTCTTGTGGACCGTGGAGGTCCTCTGTTGGCCACTCGGGGTGGCTAGTGCCGCAGTACTTGACCGAGGTGGAGTTTGGATGGATCCTTTTTGCGCAAACGCAGTAGAAAAATTCCTCCGTGCCCGGGTTGAACTCATTGCCAGCACGAGTCAGGAAGATACGGAGCAACCCTGCTGCAAGGCATTGCTCCAATAACGACAAACAAAGATCTAAACGAGTTTAGATCGCCGAAAAAAACGCCTTGGTCAGATAAAATCCGAGTCAATTCCGGTGCGTAGAACCGGCTGTCGTGGGAATTGACTTGGGATCATCGGAATTCTCGGTATATGAGCCATTTGACCAGCTGCTGGGTTAGTGATTATGATTGGTACAATTAAATTGTCCTTCATTTCCTTAATAAGCAGCCTCGTCCCGTTGCTCATGCTTGGATGGCTTAAATTCCTCAAAAGCATAATTGGAATTCCAATTATTAAAGCCAGTTCATGTGGTGGCAGTCCAGAAGGGTTTAATGAATTTAAGAACACCTGTTGATAATAGATTGCATCTTCGATATTAGTCACGGTGTCTATCGATTTGTATTTTTTTTATTTGGCCGGGGACTTTTTGAATAATTAGATCGTTTATTTCGTTGACACTATCATTCCTGTGTGACACTATTGCCTAGAACACAACCAATGAAATTCATTTTCGTGCAAATTCTTGAAGTCAGGCTATACTGCTTGTGTTAAAAATTTTAAACTATGGACTATTTGGCTTAGATACTCATCAGAAAAAATATTACGATTATTGCTTCAATTTGGAGTGGGAAAAAGTCCTTCCCCAAGTTTAAGCAGTTGCTGTGTAAAATCACTATAAGCGATTCCATGAAGATGAGCTTTCATATTTGTCCGTAATTTTATATTTTCAATCGAAGCCCATGAGGGCGACGATATTAAGAATGCTTTGATGATATTATATTTATCGCGTACTTCTGTTAATGACAGGAAGAGTCTGTCGGAAATCTTCAGCAAATACAAAAGTTATCCCGCCCATGAGAGCAGAGGAGTTTCTAAGGTGTTCCGACGTTTCCTGACGAAACAACTGCTATCGTTATCTTCCCTGATTGTGTTATTTTAGCAAGTACAAGCGGTTTTTGCCTGGTTTCGGGAATAAAATGAAAATGGTCGAATATACTATATATATAAGTATATAGTTATAGCCACGGGAAACTTATAATTTTCTTGATATTTGCGTTTAAAATTGAAAATTACCACTATTTCAAGTACGTTATTTCTCGATTTAAAATTAATTTTACACTTATATTTTGCATTTTTATGTTCACTAACACTTCGCTAATTCGATTGTACACATTTTTTTTACAGTATATAGTGTAAAAATAGTTTTATATCAATACGTATTGCTCAATTATATTTATTCAACAACAACCAAAGGGTTGCAGTCTGTCAAATAATCATTGTTACCTTATCGACATGTTTTGTAAATGTAATAAAAGAAGTAAAGAAAATTGATTATACCCACAAAAAGGATTTTTTACCCGCCACTGGGATGTGTCAAGTTCTTTCGGGTAAAACTCCTTTTTGCGTGGTTGCCTTCGGCAGCGCTACAAAAAAATAACCCTGGCCGGTCAAACACCGGAGTGTATGAAATTTTTTTTTTGCGTAGAACTGGTAGGTCCAACACCGGGTGTATACATTTTTTCCCCCCGTAGAACTAATCCTTGCGTAGGAGGAATTCAGCCGCACTTTAATTTTTTTTTTTTATTTTTTCATTGTTGAGAAACGATTATAAATCCTGTATTTGGGGTATAATCTTTCTTTCTATTTTATTTTGTTGGTTTGTAAAAAATAAAATAGAAAGAAATTATTTCAGGTAACACTGATTACACTGGTGAACAAAAATCCACTTTTTTTTTTGCGACATGAACAGAACAAAGTGTTTATTATGTAAAAATTGCCACAAATGCAGAAAATAGCAACATATTTCTTCTATCACCTATAGTTTTTTGCTATGAGGATTTTTGTTTAAAAACAAAACAGCGGTAGATATATTATTGTTATATTATTTTATTAACTAAAGAGTACCATAAACTACTGTTGATGTTTTTCGGCGATATTTTGTTTTTGGAGTATCCCTTATATTAACAATGTCTTGCAGTAATCGGCAAGCAAACTCCACCATAACAGAAATGTCTTGGTGGAACCTTTCCCCATGTTCGTCACTTCTTCTTCTTCTTCTTAATTGGCGGAGACACCGCTTACGCGATTATAGCCGAGTTAACAACAGCGCGCCAGTCGTTTCTTTTTTTCGCTACGTGGCGCCAATTGAATATTCCAAGCGAAGCCAGGTCCTTCTCCACTTGGTCCTTCCAAAGGTGTTCCTCCTCCACTGCTTCCCCCGGCGGGTACTGCGTCGAATATTTTCAGAGCTGGGGTGTTTTCGTCCATCCGGACAACATGACCTAGCCAGCGTAGCCGCTGTCTTTTAATTCGCTGAACTATGTCAATGTATATCTCGTACAGCTCATCGTTCCATCGAATGCGATATTCGCCGTGGCTAATGCGCAAAGGACCATAAATCTTTCTCAGAACTTTTCTCTCGAAAACTCGTAACGTCGACTCATCGGTTGCTGTCATCGTCCAAGCCTCTGCACTATATAGCAGGACGGGAATTATGAGCGACTTATAGAGTTTGGCTTTTGTTCGTCGAGAGAGGACTTTACTTTTCAATTGCCTACTCAGTCCGAAGTAGCACCTGTTGGCAAGAGCAATCCTGCGTTGGATTTCCAGGCTGACATTGTTGGTGGTGTTAATACTGGTTCCTAAATAGACGAAATTATCTACATCTTCAAAGTTATGACTGTCAACAGTGACGTGAGTGCCAAGTCGCGAGTGCGACGACTGTTTGTTTAATGACAGGAGATATTTCGTCTTGCCCTCGTTCACTGCCAGACCCATTTTTTTTGCTTCCTTGTCCAGCCTGGAGAAAGCAGAACTAACGGCGCGGGTGTTGAGGCCGATGATGTCAATATCATCGGCATACGCCAACAGCTGTACACTCTTATAGAAGATGGTACCTTCTCTATTTAGTTCTGCAGCTCGAACTATTTTCTCCAGAAGGAGGTTGAAGAAGTCGCACGATCGGGAGTCGCCTTGTCTGAAACCTCGTTTGGTATTCAACGGCTCGGAGAGGTCCTTCCCGATTCTGACGGAGCTTTTCGTGTTATTCAACGTCGATTTACACAGCCGTATTAGTTTTGCGGGGATACCAAATTCAGACATCGCGGCATAAAGGCAGCTCCTTTTCGTGCTGTCGAAAGCAGCTTTGAACTCGACGAAGAGGTGGTGTGTGTCGATTCTTCTTTCACGGGTCTTTTCCAAGATTTGGCGCATGGTGTATATCCGTTCGGGTTCGCTTCTCCTGCCGTTATGCTTTCACTGCCATTAAACAGGTTGGAGAAGTGTTCCCTCCATAATTTTAGTATGCTCTGGGCATAGGTTACCTTTGAGGGTTCTACAAGAGTATGCACCGGTCTTAAAAACTTCTGTTAGTCGCCCCATTTTTTCGTAGAATTTTCGAGCATTAGCCCTGTCGGCCAGCTTATCAAGCTTTTCATATTCACGCATTTCGGCCTCTTTTCTGTCTGCAAATGCCGCCTTCCTTCTTCAACTCTCGGTATCTATCCCATCCCGAACGTGTTATCGTAACTTTGCTCGGTAGACAGTCTGTTATCTCTCCGCTGCGACTCGGCACTCCTCATCGTACCAGTTGCTATTTTGCATTTTCCTAAAACCAATGGTTTCGGTTGCAGCTGTACGCAAGGAGTGTGCCATGCCGACCAAGAGTTTCCTTATACTGAGTTGTTGACGAGTGCTCTCAAAGAGCAGGAGTGCAAGTCGAGTAGCAAATCGTTGGGCTATCTGTTGTGATTGTAACTTCCCGACGTCGAACCTTCCTTGTGTTTGTTGACGTTCGTTTTTTTCTGCAAAGAGGTGGGTGCGAATCTTGGCTGCAACAAGATAGTGGTCCGAGTCGATGTTAGGATCTCGGAGCGTACGCACGTTTAGGACGATGGAGACGTGTCTTCGGTCTTTCACAGCATGATCGATCTAGTTGTTGGTAATTCGATCCGGAGACAGCCAAGTAGATTGATGAATTTTTCTATGCTGGAATCTAGTACTACAGATAATATTTCGGGCTCCGGCGAAGTCGATCAGCCTCAACCCATTTGGAGATGTTTCGTTGTGGAGGCTGAATTTACCGATCGTAGTGCCAAATATACCTTCTTTTGCCCACCCTGGGCAGCTCTCATAAGCGCGCTCCAAGCGCTCATAGAAGGCATCTTTAGTCACATCGTCCTTCTCTTCCGTCGGGGCGTGGGCGCAAATCAGCGATATGTTGAAGAACCTCGCTTTGATACGGATTGTGGCTAGACGTTCATTCACCGGAGTGAATGATAGTACTCGGCGACGGAGTCTCTCTCCCACCACGAATCCAACACCAAACTTGCGCTCCTTTATATGGCCACTGTAGTAAATGTCACAAGGACCTACTCGTCTCTGTCCTTGTCCGGTCCATCGCATTTCTTGGGTGTTTTTTTACGTGGCGGGTCCCAAACCCAGCGCACAACCCTATGTAGGGGATCTTTCTCCTTCTCACTTTAGATCGCCTTCAAACGGATGTCCGTAGGCTACCCAGAGGATACTTGGTCAAAGACCGGAAGTTGTGAGCTACTTGAGCCATGTGTAAAAGAATCGTTTCTGGCCACTCCCAAGAGAATGGCGATCAGAGAACTTTCCTCACTTGCGTGAACTTCTACACATGCCTCCATCCTCTAGAGGTTCATTGGTAACGTTTTGTTGTCCCGTACTTAGTGCCTGACGTATTGGCCACTGCTTCTGTACATAATGACATCTCTCGCATGGCTTTCCCATTCGCAAAGAAAACAACAATGTTTCGTATATCCCTGTTGCATTCCAAGAACAATGGCTATTACTTTTAGGGTTCCACATATTGCCCAACCATACTCATGATAACGGATGTTCGTCAATTACGGCCCCTAAATTTTCGGGGAAATATCCCGGGGGGATCCACAAAGTGGATTTTAAGGGACATGTTGCAACCCATTTTTTTTATAGGCAGGAAGTAGTTCAAGATATTTGTAATTGTCAGCTTTCACATTTCCAAGAACATATTTAACAACGCTTTTAAAGGCACTCCAGGCTCGTATTTTAGTTTCATTGAGCATTTCCTCAAATAATGTATCTTTCATTAGTTCTCTTATTTGCGGACCCACAAATATGCCCTCCTTAGTTTTTGCTTCACTAATTATTGAAAATTTTTGTTTCAGATACAAGAACCCTCTTCCATTTCTATTCATTGCCTTAACAAAATTCTTCATTATACCCAATTTAATATGCAAAGGTGTTAGTAATACTTTTTTGGGATCAACTAGAGGTTCATTTGTAACGTTTTTTTGTCCCGTACTTAGTGCCTGAGGTATTGGCCACTGCTTCCGTACTGTCATGGCTGTCCCATTCGCAAAGAAAACAACAATATTTCGTATATCCCTGTTGCATTCCAAGAGCAAAGGCTATTATTTTTAGGGTTCCACATATTGCCCAACCATACTCACGATAACGGATGTGCTCTAAAATAACTCTCGTATTCTCATATGATTGCTTCATAGGAACCGCATGAGCTAAGATATTTGTTACCGTTTTGAACCAATACCGCCTTTAAACTAATCCAATCACGTGGATCATGTTTCTGCCCTAGTGCGTTAAACAAAAGGTTCACTTCTGAACAGTATACTAGACCTCTTCTTGAAGAAAGCAATTTGTGAGGTCTTTCTGTATTTACATCACTTAGAGAAGGTCTGCGATTTTGAAAGGCTTAGATCTCGAACTAAGTCATTAAGTTCACCCTGTGTAATAGATGCGGCACTATTGAACATCCTGGTAAATCAAATAAAGGATCGGTTGTCATTTCCTTTGCGGTTTCTGTAACATCACTTGAAGAGCTAGTCGATTCTAGTTCTTCATCGAGACTCAAAGATTCTGGTGCTTTTGGAATAGGAAGTTGTTCACTGTATTTGACAGGTCTTAAAGCTGATGGTAAAGTACAGTACTTAACTGTATGTTTAGACTTCGGTCCAATACCTTTAATATTCGTGAGGCAAAAATAGCAGTCTGTAACATGGTCTTTAGGTTCTCTCCAAACCATTGACACTGCAAAGTGCATTTTACGATTTGAACCTTTTAACCAAGCTGTTAACAATGTTACACAAGTTTTACAACAGATATGAGGGGCATTTGCTTTGTCTTGGTCCCCAACTTTAACACCAAAATACAGTTCGTAACCTTTTAGCACAAGCGGAGTAAAATAACGTTTTAGCGATTTAAAAGTTAGTTCTCCGCACAAATGACCAAACCCTTTGGCACTATTTACGCACTGCCTAGGCATTGTACCTAAAAATCTTAAACACAGTAATTTCAAAAATCTAAAAGAATGTGAACTCGAAAATGTTTTGCTATCCAAACATAGAACTCGTAACCGATTCGGACACAATTAGTCTACTGATAAATTTTGTAAAATAAAATGATAGCAAAATACGCTGTTTAGTTCAAAAAAGCAGTCAGAACCGGTCTAAACCGGATAAATCCCTGATTGTATGAAAATATGGGATGATGTGAATAATGAAATTTTATGTATTGTAAAATCTAAAGCTGTAACCTGTAAAGCTATCTGTGGGTGAAAGAAAAATTCTGTTGTCAGATTTGACTTCAGGGTATCAAACTGCATTAGACACACCTAAGAGTTTTCATGTCACAAATTATGTGTCTATCAGTGCTATTGATTCACTTTCAGAGCCAGCATAAATGTGGCGAACTTTCTCGTAGATAACAGTCTATACTTTAAGCTGATCTAGATTAATTGCCTGATATAAATTAGTTTTTTCTGGTATCAGGAATCCTTTCTATAAAATACTCGACCAGACTCAGCTCATTATGTATTTAATAGAGCTACCAATGTCCATCAGTTGGTATAAATACTCGCGGTAGTCTTCATTGTTACGTTTACGTCGGTTTCGCAATTGCCGATGTATCTCAATCGCCGATACCCTTACCCCAAATTCTTTTAGTAACGCGGTTACCAATGACTCGCTGGCCCCGCATGTTCATCTTTGCCGCACCTTTGAAAAGTTCCTTGGCATATGTAGGTATACTTTTGGATATCCGACCATTTTATAACTAATGCATTTTCTTCAAATTCCTTATTCCACTCTACCGACGGCTGACCTACGCCACTAAACAGGCTTTCCTAATCTGAGGCACCACACTACACACTGTTGAAGCTGCTTCTCCGACGTCCGTATTGCCCCTCACACTTTCGCTATTTACCATAAGTCCAAAATGTTCACAAAACCTATCCTGTAACGTAACCTTTCGCCCCTTTGTTTGTTCTTGTAATTCCCTCATCTTGCCCCTTAATTGGGTAGCCGAAAAAAGAAACAATGTTATCCCTGTTCATACCGAGTGTCAACCGTGGCCTTACAATTTTATAAAAATATACAAATGCTATAAAATATATATGTAAATGTAATCAAAATATAGTTTAAAAATGCAGCGGTTTAAGATAAAATACAAATATGAATTTTTGAAAACAATTTTTATGAATGCTTATGTACTCGTACTCGTTAATGCGTATGCACATTATGTATAGGAAAACGCAATCAAAACTAAAACATATATATTGCCAAAAATAATGTTTGCATTCAGCTTAATTTATTTTGGTTTTCATTGGGTGATGAATTGTGTAATGCAATTATGACAAGCTTTAATTTTAATTCACATTGTAGCTAAATTACTGTATTACACATGAATGATTATAAGGAAAACTCAAAATTAACTAAAAATACGCAGAAAGAACATGGAAATTGCAATAACAATTTTTAACAGTATAGACGTATTTGATTGATTTGATGTTCACTAATATAAAGTTTGCTGCTCATATTACATTGTGCATATGCAAAACTCTTGCAGAGAAAAAACAAATCGACTGTACCTTTATATTTCTAAACACACCCGCTACTTCTGTTCGTACTCTAACTGTTGTTCCGCGTGCATTTTAATTTTTGCTGCACAGTCTTCGGCGCTGTTGTTGTTATCGATTGCTTCGACGCTGTCGTTGGTGTTGATGTTGACGCTTCTGCCTTGTTATCGAGGGAGCTTTCAACAACACCTGCCGGAGGTAGTCGTTACTGCGACAGAGTATTTGAAACGCAATGGGGCAACGCGCGCGCGCGATGAAATGTGATAGGAGTACCCCACAGGGTCTCTCCCCACTTCTATGGCTCCTAGTCGTTAACGACTTGCTCAGAAAACTCGAGGATCGTGACTGTCGTGTGATTACCTCTGCAGCCGATGTAGCACTTGTGGTCAAAGGATAGTTTCTTAGTACGAGTTGACGCAGGGGTTTCTCAGCGTCGTAACAAACTGGGCGGTCGGAAATGTATCGCCATCAACCCAAGTAAAACCAAAATGGTTTTATTCACTAGAAGATATAAGAACCCGGTGTCACCGCTGCCGCCAATGTGAGACATCAGCCTGCAGCCGACGGATGCAGTGAAATATATGAAGCTTTTATGGAAGCCGAATATCGAAGAGAAAGCAAAATGGGCCTCTCACCGAAAGTGGTCCTCTGGCTCTATGACACCATAGTCAAGCCCATTATGTTCTATGGAGTTTTTATGTGGTGGAAGGCTTTAGAAAAGACCACACTTGCAAAAAAACTCGATAGCGTTCAACGGTTTAACAAAGGTTAACTCCAACCATGGAACTTAACGCCATTTTGAACATAATGGTCTTGGACATCGCCAGAAAGTGTATGACCGCGAAAGTGGCTGTTAGACTCAGAGAATCTGTGTTCTTAAAAGAACGCGTATCTGAACACTAGGTTATCCTCCCACACTTTAACTGCATACCCGATACGGATGAGTTAAAGCGTGGGAGAAAGGTTGGTGGAGGGGTTTACTGTCAGGTGCTCTCTAACAACTCCACTTTCAGACTTCCTAATTATTGCAGTGTCTTCCAGGCTGATGTTGCAGCCATCAAGGTAGCTGAAGATTTGTTACTCCGGAGTGCGGCCTCCTTTAGAGAAGTGACTATTCACTCAGATAGCAGAGTGGCGGTGGTAGCCTTGAACTCATTTACAGTGCGTTCAGTGTTGGTCAAAGAGTGCCTAACCTCGTTCTCAATACCATCGAGTTCGAGGGCCACCATCGGTACTTGTGTAATGACAAAAGCCTTTTGGCCCAAGATTGATCGCAATAGAACTAGCGATCTCTTTGCCATCAGTAAGGCTAGCTTCTCCCTAGTTGAAGGGCTTTTAACAGGTCATTGCCCTATTGGCGTACATGCTGTATGGTCCGTCTGCAGAAGCTGTTTGGGAGATGATGAGGTAGAAACAACTTAGAATAAACAATTGAATTTTACAAAAAAAATTCAATTTGCCGTAAAAGTTTGAAAATTTCAGAAATTAATCAGAAGTTAACTTTAACCTTGAATAACTTTTAAAGGAGTGAGTACATCGAAAAATTGTCCAGACTTATTTTGTAGAGCATTCAATTCTGTACAAGAATATGACTTTTTTATTCCTACAAACGAGAAAGTTCCAGAGAAAAAAAATATTCGTAAAAAGTGGCAAAATCCCATGTCATTTCAATGGGAAATGTAGTGTAGTGTATTTTCTCTCTTTTATCAAATGTTTGTTTTATACGTACTTTTATTTAGGCGCATCACGCCTGTATATAATATTTTGAATTTTGGTGTTTAGAAAATTTGTGAAGTAATATCGCTTATCACCGAAGCAAATTTAATAAAGCTTCCGTATCTACTTATTAGAAGCTTCGTTAGCAAAAAACTTGATATTAACTTTTTACCCTGCTGTGATGACATTTTAAAGGAAAAACAGTTATCCTGAGCAAATAAAGGTCTCAGAATTTGATGTTGAAGTTGAGATAAAAAATTATTGAACCACATTGCGTCACAAATGTACATAATTAATGAACGGAATGAGTCCTCTAATTACCTCTTATCAATAGGAATATGTGGCTTTGTTGGAAATTCTCAGAGCGAATATAAGCAGAAATTTGAAAATAATAATTTGTAAGACAATAATTTATTTGTCACGACATATGTATGACCCTCTTCAACTAATAATAAAATTGCAAAATGATGAAGAGCACAAACAAATTTGGAAAAACTGGAGACCTTCGTCCATCCGCTATTGCTGTCCTGTTCGAATTCAGTTTCAAAAGGAATCAGTTTAGATCCTGCAAAGGAATTAACTTCAAAATATTCCTGGTATTATCTTCCCTCCTCATTCCGTAAAATTTTAATTCACGCTCCCTATGTTATTCAATATGCTCCAGTTTCAATTGGAGAACTCTCATAAGAGCTGAGAGCTGAGTCAAGCAATAAGGACGTTAAGATGTATCGACACCATCATATACGAAAGAACTAACGGATCAAATACAAATCAGGACTTGCTAAACCGAATGCTTTTGAGCTTAGATCCTTTCATCACCAGTCAAAGACACTATCATGCAAAAGTAAACAAATTTTATTAAAATCAGTTTTTGATTTAGTTGACTAATATTCAAAAAATTCCTTTTTTCGTTTATTTTTTTTTTTTAATTTAATATAATTAATTAAAATTTGTTACCAACGGGGGGTGGCGAAGTGGGAAACGGGAGAGGGAGATTTTAAAAAGCTTTGGAAAAAGTTTCATTTTTATTTAGGCAGTGGAAGTATTTTTGGCCACTGATTCCATACAAGCCCGACCACTGTGCATCGGACTATCATTTGTTTCGGTCAATGCAGAACTCCCTTAATGGAGTAAAGTTAGCTTCAAGAGAAGCCTGTGAAAATTAATTGTCACCGTTTTTCGCAGAGAAACCAAAAAAGTTTTACACTGATGGAATAATGTCCATGCGGAAAAATGGCAAAAAGTGGTCGACCAAAATGGTACACATTTTGTTCATTAAAGTTCATTATAAATATAAAAAATAAGTTGAATTTTTATTAGAAATAGGAAAACACTACCCAATATTTATGTAAATTATAACACTGCATGAGGGTTTGGGGAAATTCAGAACTAATAAAATCACCAAAAATTGCTGTTTTATGCAAGTGTAAAAGTTTTTCAGCAAGAAAATACAAGTATGTCCTAGTAATTGATATTTTGGAACAAAATCGGTATATGGGGTGTTAAATTCTATAGCTCGATTCAGCAGAGAGGTATCATACTTTGAAAGTATTCTTTGAGCAAGTTTTATTCCAATGTACTATATAGTACATATATTGTTACATGTATAAAAGAGTAACGTGAAAGAACTTGAATTTACAATTTCGCCCCACGTAGCAAAAGGATCACACTGAAGGAAGAAATACAAGAACGAAATGTTCCAACTGTGTTCAGCTGACATAGCTTTAGCTTTAGGGGATATATAGTTAAAGTCCTCTTTTTCAAAAAATTTAATGACAGATGTCCTAACAAATGTGATAAATTTATTATACTTCACTTAAGGACATTTTGAGGTCGTCTGGGCCCATCTGCAATACCAACACCTGCTCAAAATAATAGTTACACAATACTTTTTCAAGTAAAGCTCATCAGTAAAAAGTTTTAATTAAATTTTTAAGAAAAACGTAAACGTAGATCCAAAACATTTCATAGCTAAAATAAACTTGCTCAAAAAAATAGGTACACTTTTAATAAGACAATTATTTTGGAAAAACAAATTATGATAAAACAGTTTCTTTGTATATTTTACATTACTTAGTTAATAGCCAGTATATCCCCCATTATTCTGGATTACTTTATTCGTTTGGGCATACTACTGATTAAAGCGTTACAGGTTTCTTTAGGTATCTCATACCAAGTTTTTTGTATGCACTCACATAATTGGTCTTTGTTAGAGAAAGATTGACTCGCCAAATTTTTTTTTAGTGATCCCCATAGGTTTTCTGTTGGATTTAAGTCCGGGGATTGGCTTGGCTACTTCAAAACGTTTACATTATTGTCCTCAAAATATTTCTTAACCGGTTTGGAGGTATGTTTTGGGTCATTATCTTGCTGATATACCCAACGTAATGGTAAGTTTTCTTCAGCATAGGGTATCATGACATTTTCAAGTATTTCCTTGTACTCCGACGCTGTCATTTTGTTAGTTGTCCGGTATATAGGACCTACTCCATACCAAGAAAAACATCCCCACACCATGACATTTCCACCTCCGTGCTTCACAGTTGTTTTTGTGAATCGAACGTGAAACTCCTTTCCTTTTGGTCGTTTCCAAACAAATTTATTTTCGTTTCATCGCTCCATAAGATGTTTCTCGAGTTTTTTGCTTCCTCAGGTCCTGACCAATCTGAATGATTTCTTGCAAAGTTTAACCCCATATCTAAATCCTTTGATCGCATTAATGGAACTTTCCTGGCTATACGTCCTGGTAGCTTGGCCTTTTGCAAACGCCTGCGATCTGTTTGAGCACTTACTACATTTCTAATTTCTGCTGCTATCACCTTCGACGACTTGAATGGGTCCTTTTTACAAATAGTTACAATGTGGCGATCAAGAACTGTACTCGTTTTTCGTGGCCTTCCACGAGTCTCTCTACTAGATTTTCACTCTAAAGCATTTTTAACAAAATTAAGAGACCTTTCCATTAATTTCCCAATTTCCCGAGGCGATTTTCCGTGCTTTCTGAGGTTTGAAACTAGCCGCGCTTCTTCAACAGTGCAATCTGGCTTTCGACCCATCTGATTAAAGAATAATTTCATTTATCTTCAGCATTTTGAGCTTTAATGCAAGAAAACTTACCAATCCAGATAAGAAAACTTGAAAAACTGGATAAAATTAACTTTGTTTTCACAAAAAGCTAATTTCACTTATGTGTAACTATTATATTGAGCAAGTTTTTTTTCTGAGTATTCATGCAAAACTGAAATACGGATTAACTCGGGGATTCACATGCTTCACTCTGTTAGAAAGGGCGATGCCATATTATCTTAATTAAACTTACAGCATAACTTGTCTCAAAAAGCCCATAAAAAGTTTTTTAAACTATTGAGAGTACTAAGTTTTATAGTGTAACTATTATTTTGAGCAGGTGTGTATGTACATGTGTGATATAAGTAACCGTAGAAGCTAAATTTAATGTAATGAGGTGGAAAACGTTAATCAGAAGATGAGAATTATTTACATTAGGGATATGAAGTTTGGATGAACCACATAATTTTTCGAAAAACATGCCCATTTAATACACATTTAATTAGAAAATCCAGCCTATACGGTTTAAAGTCAGGTGAATGATTTTTGATTGAATAGTTACATATATGGGGTATATTGGGGACAGAGAAAGGTGTGGGCTGATAGCATTAACTTTTGAATACGCTTAGGTATACTCGATAACATATTTTCGAGCTATTTTATAAATACATAACTTTCACACTACGAATTATTAACAGAATAAATGTAGCGTAAAACAAGATTTCGTTCGCGTGCAACCGAACATTTTACATTCTTGAAACTTGCAATAATCAAAGCCAGGTTTACACTTTAAAACCGTCAACCAGAGAATTGGAATCCAAGCACTCATATAAGAAATTGAGCTTCCTTAACTCGAATCACCATAATCCACAAAAAAAACTTCGAGTTAGAGAAATTTCGAATTGTGGAGGGAAATATGTATGAAATTTGCTTTCAATTACCACCTCAACAGCTCGAGTTAAGGAAAGCCACATACTATTAATACGCCACATACTAATAAAATACTCCCTGAGGTTCATTAAGGTATCATCACCAATCATATGGAGTAATGTCACCTGGATAATATATGATTGTTATATGAAGGCTAGAGATTTTAGGCACATTTATTAGTAAAACACGCTCTCTCATTTTTACAGAGATAATTCACATGTTAGCCGATATTTGCGGTATAAAGTCACCTGGAAGTTCGAAAATTGTTGTGTGTGATATTGTATATGGTAGCTAAGGAAAATATTTACACAATTCAACCCATTTTCCACACAGACATATCATTGTCAGGAAAAGATTATCCCTGAATTTCAGTGATGTAACTTGCACATTGACTGATATTTACGGTCAAAAGTCAGCTATAGATACTGGGGTCCACATATTCGGCTTATGGACTTGAACAGTTTTGGTTGGACTTGGAATATCGTGCAATATTATATCTATATATCTATATATATAAAATTAAGTGGCAAAACTTCCTGTTCGCATACTCCTCCTAGGCGGCTTGCCCGATTTCAATGAAATTTTCAGGGGTGATTGGGGTCTGTTTGGAAGGTGCACATAAGAAATTTAATGTGTATCATTGCACGTTTTGCAAAAAAAAAAAAAAAAAAAAAAAAAAACCAACTGGCGGATGTTTACAATTAATAAAAAAACATTGACATCGCATGTTTATCGTTTTTGCCTGTCATTCGTTCTTTCTATGGATGACTGTCAAGCTAACAAGACATACAGAACGTAAGTGTTCTGAATGCACTGAGTGTATAAAAAAAAATGTTTCAACATTGTGTGTATTTTTATCAGATTTCAACGTGATTAACATTCTGCGTACAACACAAAGCAAGTGAGTATTGTTGTTGTTTCATATGTGATGCCATGCGGTTCGATTGTGCGGTTGAGTGTGTAAAAAAAAGTGTTTCAACATTGTGTGTTTTTTCCAGATTTAATTCCATCCATTTGCTACATTTATTCGAACCGATTTTGTGTTTTTCTGCTGACCGTGCAACACACACAAAGCAAGTGAGTATTGTTATTGTTTCGTAGGTGCTTCCATGCGGTTCGCAAATGTGGGGGTGAAATACATAGTTTAAAATGTAGTTTTAGGTTAACTTTTCCATTTTTATTTATATACTTCAAATATGGATATTTTTATTTATGTACTTCAAATATGCATACTCTAGCACGACCACCGGGGACAACACTAACTACCTTTTTCGAGTTGTGTGAAAACGATGAATTTGCAAGAACATTGTTATATTCCGAAATACCACAATATTTCACTTGCAATCCATCATCGAAAACATTTCAACGACGAAAGCAAGGGAGCGTGTTGACGGTTATCCAAATGTCCGTAAACCGATGCCATAAGACGCATTTACACCATCCATCCGAACAACGCCGAATGTTTTTATTTGCGTCTGCTATTAGTCAACGTGACCGGACCAAGATCATTTGATGATTTGAAAACTGTTGACGGTCAGTTGTGTGCGACGTATCGTGAAGCATGTCAGCGATTGCATTTGTTAGAAGATGATATGCATTGGGACACCACACTTCATGACACATCACTCACATCTCATCCAAAACAAATACGCGTACTATTCGCCATAATAATATCTACATGCCTTCGGTCAAATCCGCAATAACTGTGGAATAAGTACAAAGACTGCATGACCGAGGACTTATTAATTTTGGCGCGTAATCGAGCATCGGACTCAGACTTGCTATATACATAACAAACGTATAATTCTGCTTTGATATTGGTTGAAGATCTGTGCCTTACAATTGCGAATAAGGCATTAGCGCAACTTGGCATTACTGCGCCCAATCATTGACCATGAGCTTCAACGTGAACAACAATACGATTGCAATGAATTGCGTGAATTCATACAAGCTAACATTACCAAATTGAATATTCAGCAGAAAAATGCTTATGATAAGATTATACGAGCGGTTGACAATAACGCCGGTGGATTCTTCTTTCTTGATGCGCCCGGTGGTACAGGGAAAATGTTTCTGATCTTTTTAATTCTTGCTACTATACGGTCACAGCAGAAAATTGCGCTGGCATCGCTGCTACTCTACTTGATGGCGGCCGAACAGCACATTCTGCGTTGAAATTACCGTTGAACATCAAAATCGTTGAAACACCAACGTGCAACATATCGAGGAATTCAACAATGGCAAAAGTTTTGCGAGGAGCTGGAATAGTTCTATGGGATGAGTGTCCAATGGCTAACAAAAAGACATTAGAAGCATTCAATAGAACAATGCAAGATTTACGCCAAAAGCAACAATTTTTAGGCGGAGCATTAGTCTTATTATCCGGCGATTTTCGGCAAACTCTGCCAGTCATTCCTCGATCAACTCCTGCCGATGAAATAAACGTATGTTTAAAATCGTCAGTTTTGTGGAGACATGTTCAAAGGCTGACTCTTACCATCAACATGCGAGTCCAATTGCAAAATGATCGATCCGCAGCGGCGTTTTCGAAGCAGTTGTTGGACATTGGCGAAGGCAAAATACCAATCGATGATACCGGTTTGATCACATTGCCGAACAACTTTTGTACACTTTTACAATCGAAAGAAGAATTGATTGAAAGTGTATTTCCGAATATTGTTCAACACTATCAACGCCACGATTATTGAAGTGAATGCGCAATATTGGCACCGAAAAATGTACACGTCAACGAAATCAATTTTGCCATTCAAGAAAAACTGCCAGGAGAAGATACAACATATATGTACATCGATTGATAGCGTTTTAAATCAAGATGAAGTAGTCAATTATCCAACTGAATTCTTGAATTCTTTGGATCCCCCCGGTCTACCACCGCATCGTTTGGTTCTGAAAGTCGGTTAACCCATTATACTTCTACGAAATCGAAAGCCACCGCCTTTGTGTAATGGCACAAGACTTTCAGTCAAAAAATTGTGGCCAAATTTGATTAAAGCAACAATACTAAATGGCAAGGCAGCAGGTGAAGTTGTACTCTTACCACGCATTCCCATGATTCCAACGGACATGCCGTTTGAATTTGAGCGCTTGCAGTTCCCAGTACGTCTTGTCATTGCGATGACCATCAACAAATCGCAAGGGCAAACGTTTCAAGTGTGCGGCGTCAATTTGGAAGAACCGTGATTCTTCCACGGCCAATTGTTCGTCGCATGCTCGAGAGTGGGAACACCAAGGTGCTTATTCATTTACGCGCCAGGTGGAAAAACCAAAAATGTTGTATACCAATATGTTTTATAAATGTTTTATAAATAAGTAACAGTTTTACAACAATAAATAAAACACAAAGTAAAAACCCTTAAGTTTTAATCGATTTAGGTGTAGTGAAACGCACAGGGTAACAGCTAGTATTATATAGAATATACAGCAGAAATTCAGAGATAATCTCTTACTGACAATAGTAACTATGTGAATCAAAAATACTTTCCTGAGCTCCCAAATAACTAATATAAAGATTTTCGAACTTTCTGGTGACTTCATGCTGCACTTATCGGTCAATATTTGAGTTATTTGAATTAAAACTACAGAGCGTGTTTTACTTATAATAGCGTATCTTTGTGCCTAAAATAGCTAAAATTGGGCGCAAACTTTATCTTACACAAACTTTATTTGACTGACTTTACTCCATATGATTGGTGATTTTATTTGTGGTACCTGAATGAAAGCCAGAGAATATTCTTTTATTATAGTATGTGACAAGTTAATAGTATATAGGATTGGCAAAAATAGGCAAAATCGGGTACACACTAACCCCAACTACAATAATGATTTTAATTTTTTCTAACAAACATAAGTATTTCTATGTCTGTCAGTGTATAAGTTGTATACAGGATATGTATAAATAAAATTTATTGGGTTTCGATTCTCTGGTTGACGTTGTACACCTTAAGATACTTCGCTGACTTTGATTCTTGCAAGTTGCAAGAATATAAATATAAAATGTTCGGTTGCCCTCGGTTGCCTTCCTTACTTGTCATTTATGGCCTTATAAGGTGTAGTAAACAAAAACAAAATTCCAATTATATATTAATTTTTTTAACAAAAAAAAAATTATATTACTTTAATTCCATAGAAAATAATTATATGTGCAACATAAAGAACTCCTTAAAATTCATATCCAATATTATTTTTACACTTATATAATAAAAATAACTTTAAGTAATTGAAGTTTTAAATATGTTTGGTATCTAATAGTATTACCCTTTTGCAGTATTACTTCGTGGCATGTTCCCTACTAAGTTTTGCAGAGTAGTTAGCTCAATTTTCTCCCACCCTAAAACAACGGCACTTTTTAACTGCTTAATAGTATAATACTACTTGACATATCCATAATCTTTAGCAGTAAGTATACCCCAAGGGTATCAAAGGACTCAAAGCTGGCCGATCCAATAATTTAATATTCCGGGACTCAACAAATGCTTTTGTAGCGAGAGCTACATGAATGGGGCGTTGTCTTGCTGAAATATCTAATATTCGTCATGAAAATTCTCAATAAAAGGAATGAGCTCACTATTCAGTAGATCATTGATTGAGATTTGCCTTTAGAGCTAAAGGCAGTCCATACCATCAAAGATCCCCCACCATGGTTCCGCTTATAGCAAAGCTACCTTGCAAATGTCGCGCATCTCGCCAATATTGGTGATGACCATCTGGATTATCCAAATTAAACTTTTTTTCGTCACTAAAAACTGCGTTTACAAACTTCTCCTCCAAAAACCGATATTTGTAGCAAAATAAAATAAAAACATCTTTTCTCTTCGGTTAAAAAACAAACTTTATATGTTGTCTGTACAGCTGTCAGAGCACAAATAGATGAATTTGCTCATATAATTATTTTCTATGAACAATACAAATCGCAATGTTATTTTGTGAACCACGAACCACCATACTGAAAAAAAATTTACTGTTATTAATTCATGAGATACTTTGAAAAAAAAATTGCACATACAAAATGCGTTCCAAAGTAAAGAGGAACAAATGGTTTTTCCGGCAAAATCAATTTATATTATTCAAAATAGTACCCTTCTGCTTCAATACAGCTTTTTGCACGGTCCAAAAGCATGTCGAACGAGTGTTTTAGCTCGTTAGCCGGTATGGCAGCTAGTATGCCGGTGCAAGTCTTTTTAATGGCCTCTACGTTTGCTTAACGCTTTCCTTTCATGAGAAAAGGCTTTTTTCCAAAAAGGAAGAAGTCGCACGGTGCCATATCAGGTGAATACGGGGAGTGGTTAATGATTATGTGAGGATTTTAGAGAGACTTTAACCAAATCGCTTTTTTGCGATGAAAATAGATTAACTTTACAGTATTTGAAATAATTGTACTTATTTTCTTAACAACACACAACTAAATATTTATTGTTTACATTTTTTTTTAATATTTAATTTAATATTTATAAATAATAATAATAATATTTATTATGAAACAAGCTAGTATTTGAGTTTACTGCATTGCCATGTGTGTCATCAACGTAGTAAACAGAATACCATGATACCTTTACTATGGTATTGTTACTACATGTCTGTCACGGGTATTATTAGTCTACTGATAAATTTTGTAAAATAAAATGTTGTTTGTGTTTACTTCAAACAAGCAGGCAGAACCGCTCTAAACCGGATAAATCCCTGATCGTATGAAAATTTGAGACAATGCAATATAATGAAATTTTATGTATCTAAATCTAAAGCCGCAGGTTGCAGAATATCAGTGGTTGATAGAAAAATTCTGCTTTCAAATTTGACTTCAGGGTATCAAACTGCATTAGAAACACCTAAGAATTTTCATCTCACAAATTATACTGGTAGACACAGTATTATTTGACAGACTGCAACCCTTTAGTAAAATTAGTTTTGTATCGAAAAAATACGTACTTGAAATAGTGGTAGTTCTTGATCTGGAGAATCTCTTCTATCCGACCATACCCATTTTATTCCCGAAATCCTGGGACGGTATTCTAAAGCCGACCCTTATTTCCTGCCATTGAGGTATTATTTGTACTTCTTTGGTAAAATATGTAGATAAAGTTTACACTGATTAATTTTTTTATAATGCACACTTTTTGTTAGTGTTAAATATTGAATAAAGTGAAATGTTAGTGGATATAAAAGTTAAAAATATAAGTGTAAAATTCATTAAAAACCGGTTAAACACGCATTATAGTGATTTTTTGAACTTTAAGCTAGGTCATCAATTGAGGAAGACGCGAATCAGTTTCTCACACGTCGTTCTCAAGCATTGGGAATCTCTCTGACGTCGTTGTGGTGAATTTCGCGAATGACCTAACAAAATCAAATTGACGCAATAACTGAAGCCGCTTGACTACCAAAATCGTCGTATGTTCGTGGATTGGGCTGAGCAACAACTTGAAAATGATCCGGATTTTCATCGAAAAAACATCTTCAGTGATGAGGCTCATTTCTGGCTGAATGGTTTTGTCAATAAGAAAAATATGCGTTATTGGTCAGGCAGCAACCCACAATGATCAGCAAGCCGCTCATTGATAACCGAATATTTTTTGATGATATGGACTTGAAAAATATGTGGTTCCAACAGGACGGTGCCACAAGCCACACAGCGAATGTCACAACCCATTTATTGAAAACCAAGTTTAGTGAACGTGTTATCTCACGAAATGGCTCAGTTGTTCCCCTCGGTCGTGGGCTTTGACGCCGTTAGACGTTTTCGTATTAGGCTTCGTCAATTGTATGATCTATGCCAACGATTGCTGAATTTTTATTCTTTAATTTAATTTATTCTTGAAACCCGTTGATTATTGTGTTCAGCGTCTGAACTTCTGCGAACGTGTCCGTGTTGGCCATGCAAAAGAAATTTAGTTCCATATTATTTAAATGAGTTGTGCCTCTACCCACTCTACCCGAAAAAACTGGCACACCTTAATAAAACACAGCTCAATTCACCACAGCAGATGTCACTACCCGACGGCACCTGACACTACAAAGCAACAAAAAGATGATCAACACATTCGATTACACACTGCTCCGCGTTGTTGTTGTTGTAGCCGCAGAAATCTGCCAGGTTGACAGTCCTTGGCCAGAAAAAAATCCGGGCTCGTTCCGGTTACGTAGACCCGACTGTCGTGGGAACGGCACTGCGCCGCGTCGACACCTGCGCTACTTTACTTCGGCCTACAAATTCGACAGATCTCAGCTCGACTCAACAACAATTTCGCTCTGCGATTACTTAACTCCGCCGTGCCGATTATATTTAGATATATTTAAAGTTTTATTGTATTTTAATAATAATCTAAAGAATTAGATGTCTGAAGGAATGTGTTTAAGTCTTGACCTACCAAACGCGGGACAGTCAAGAAGGAAGTGTTGAGTTGTTTCTACCTTAAATTCTTCCAAACAGCTTCTAAAACGGCGCGGGGTAAGATTCCCAACCTTACATCTTGTACGCCAAAAGGGCAATGGCCTGTTAAAAGCCCCACAATTAGGGAGAAGCTAGATCTTTACGGAGGGCAAAGAGAGCACTAGATCCCCTGCGATCAATTTTGGGCCAGAAAACTTTAGCGACTGTGCAAGTACCGATGGTGGCTCAACGCTGGCCAAGCTTCCGCGAAGCACAGCTATCCAGTAGTAGAACACAAAAGAATACAGGAGCACCGACCCGTTACCATTCTGCCGATAGTGGTTCTAGGCTGCCTTTCTTGCTAGCTCAACCGCTTTGCAATTACGTGCGATTCCGCTATGGTCCGGCACCCACACCAGTCTTATCACAGACACTCGATGTTATTGATAGCGAGGTTAGGGACTTCTCGACCAACCCTGAACGTACTGTAAATGGGCTCAAGGCTAGTATCACCGCTCTGTTATCTGCGTGAATGGTCACTTCTCTAAAGGAAGCCGCACTCCGGAGCAGCAAATCTACTGCAACTTTTATGCCTGCAACCTCAGCTTGAAAGACACTGCAACAGTCAGGAAGTCTGAAACCAGAATTGATAGAAAGCTTCCGACAGTAAATCCCTCCACCAAGCTTTCACCCATCCGTAAAGAAGCTCACTGCCCAACGGCTTCTTCGCACCCATAGCACCCTCAGCGGTAAATGTGCAGACAAGGACCCGCTAGATGATTAAATATGCAGTCAAAGTATATGAGGATATCCGAGTGTTCAGATACGCGTTCTTTTAAGAACCCAGATTCTCTGAGTCTAATAGCCATTTTCGGGGCCATACACCTTCCGGCGATGTCTACAGGCATTATGTTCAAAATGGCGTTAAGTGCCATGGTTGGAAATGGAGCTTAGTGTACCACACATGCTGATGAGCGCCGCCCATTGAACGCTCTCGAGTTTCCTGTAACTGCGGTCTTTTCTAAAGCCTTCTACCACATAAACACTCCATTGAACATAATGGGCTTGACAATAGTGTCAAAGAGTCAGGGGACCACTTTCGGTAAGAGACCCCACCTCTTGCCAATGGCTCCTCTACACCAGTATAGGGCAATCGATGCCTTTTTCATCTCTGTTCGATATTTGGCTTCCATGAAAGCTTCTTATCCAGGATGAGCCGTAGATATTTCACTGTATACACCGGTTGCAGGTGAATGTCTCCCATTAGCGGTGCCACTGGGATCTTATATCTTCTAGTGAATAAAACCATCTTGGTTTTATTTGGGCTGATGGCGAGACCACTTCCGACGGGCAGTTTGTTACGACGCTGATATACCCCTGCGACAACTCGTAAACGGTACTAAGGAACTTTTCTTTGACCATGTGCTTAAATGCTACATCGTTTGCATAGGCAATCACCCTACAGCCACGATCCTCGAGCTTTTAAGGAGTTCGTGAAAGACCAGGATCCATAGAAGAGGAGAGAAACTCTACCCTGTGGGGTACCCCTACTCACGTTACGTAGCACGCGCGCGGTGCCCCATCTGTTTCAATTCCTCTCTCCCACAGAAGACTGAGAATGAAGTGTTTAGGGTTTGATTCAACCCCAAAACCGTCTAGAGCAGTAACGACTGCCTCTGACAGGACGTGGTTTAAAGCTCTCAAGGAAGGTCCCAACAGCGAAATCCTTAACCCTAATGGCTTCTTCAACCCATGATAGTATGTAGGGCAGTATCCATTGACTTTACGAAAAGTATGTTGCGCTTCTGATAGATAGTCCCTCGGAATGCGCCTTCATACTTGTTTTATATCTCAATTTGTTTATGTACCAGTTTAAATAGCACAAGCACAAGAGTATAATGTTGAAGTACTATATTGTTCAAGCAATTATCGCGAAAACTTTACTACTTTATTTTACTTTCTGACAACTGGTGTGTGAGTTTTTCGCACACGTACAGACGTACAGACGTGAGCTGTATGTAGAAGTAAGACAAAGGTCGAGGGAATTTAAAACTCCGCAGGGTATATAGTGACGTCGTCAGTTGTCATCGATCCATGAAATTGATCTAATATTCTTTTATTTATTTTTTTCCACGATTTTCTTTTTGGGCGCCATGATAGCTCTTTCACACAACCACTCCTCGTTAGTCAGATTATCTTGTAAACTCGGAAATACCTCAGTAATAAGGTTATCTTCCGAGCTAACAACATTGCTAAATTGGCTGTAAAAGGTTATTTGGCCGTTAGAAATCATTAGCATGCAACCTTCGCCGACCTCGAAAAGCGTTTATGCAAAGAGTCCACACTCCTGATTATTGAAGAGCTTAACCCTTATGTTAGTATTCAACTGTTAGCACTCTACCTTAGCCCATGACAGCGAAGCCTTGAGGTAAGTGTTTATCACGTCTGTCGCGGTATCTCGCCCATGATCGGCAATGTCTGCTGGAAATCACCTGACGCAAAGGACCACTCCACCCATCAAAATTCGATTGCCCCGAATGACTTGCAAGCTGCGATCCAGTGCTTCAATCGCTCGCTTGAGCGACAATGTGCATTTGTTCCTCACGATCATTGTAATAGAGCACCGCGACTACTTATTTTGCTGATTCTGCAAATGGACGTTTCTTCACTTGAAAGGATCAGCGGGAGTTTGAATGCTGAGTGTGCGGTTCTGCCACCACTTACCAAGGTGGCGGATATTCCACAGGGCGCAATAGCGACCGCAACCACTTTGTCTTTGCTTAACTGTATCAACAAAAAATTATGCCGTTGGCCTCTGGTGCATCCAAAAAAAAATATCGCCTTATCCGTTAGCAACACGGTTGGTTATTAAATTGAAAATTTGCCTTTGCCCCAGTTGAAACCAGGCTCTGTTTGTTTGACTTGAATTACAAAAGCCACAGTATCATAACCAAACTCTCTGGCCAAATCACTGCACAGCTCTTCTCTTTGTGGTTGTTTGTGTATTAGAATCTGACTTTAGTTTTCCAACCATCGAAAAAGTTATATACTCTCAAGTTTCAGCGCTTCGTTAAAAATTATGTCAGCGTTGTCTAGTGTTATCCTTCGATATCGGAGAGCAATTCCTTCTGACAAAGCGTTTATATACTTTATATACAATAGCCGGGGTTGGAGAGTTCGCAGGTGTTTATCCTAATCGCAAAGATCTCTCAACCTAACTGAAAACTAGTCGATATATGTGATCAAAAGTTAAACCCCTTTACCAAATTACAGCTTTGTACCTTAATTTGAGGCTTAATTAAAGCAGTTTTTCAGTATTTTGTGGTCGTGCCAAGTATGAGAGAACATGTGTAAAATGTTTCATACATTTACCTATATTTTTAACCGAGTTATTTAACTCCATCCTTTTTATCAGTTTGATATATGAAACTCTATATCTAACACGATAAGTTTTAAATGCTTTTAGTCGAATAGTTGATAACTTAAATAATTATATCATATCATAAGTCCAATTATTGCATCATGATTACTTCTACATACCTATAAATGGGACAACTGGTAAAGTTCTTTAAATGAAAAATACTTAAAGTAGTATACAAGATATAATATATAAAAAATATTGTATTGGAATATGCTTTATGAAAAAATAATTTTTCTAGCATTTGATTTATCAAAGGAGCAGAAACAGAATTTTGGAGATGACATTACTTGGCAGTTACGTCTCGCACGAAAGAAACGGTGGAGTTTGTTAGAAGAAAAAAGAATATGTCAAGAAATTGAACTGCAAACGTATATAAATAGGTAAAACTTATTCAATATTATAGAATTAATTGTTATATATAATGATTTTAAATGATTTTCAGGCTTATAAAAGAAGATATGGATAGAAATTTAGCTAGATTGAAAATCGACGAAAGTATTCATGAACATGAATTAAGAGAAAAACAACAAGAATTTGAGCAACAATGTGTAAGTATTTTAGTTTATTTTGAATATGCAAATATAAATTTATTAATTAATTTGAGATAATCTTGATAACTTTTAAAAACTTTATTTGTTGCCTTACATGCTCGGTATGTAATGTTCGTAATTAATTTGAAATAACCTTAACAATTTTTAATTACATGTTCGGCCATGTAGATGTGTCCACAATTTATACCCGCAACCTCTACGCTGTTCCTAAATTGTAGCGTCAAGCATTGCGTTTTATAAAACTAATGTGTTTACAACTAACTTAGCTCCTCAAACTTTTAACAGCTTTCACTCACAATGATTATTCTAAGGAGGAAAGCTTGTAAAACTCTGCTGCAGCATACATTCGTGTAATTTTTAGTCAAAGAAGTTCATTTGCAATTAATATCGCAATTGGTTAACTATAATGCCAAATTTACTGAACAACGTCTGATTGTGTTTAACGTGGGATCCTGCTGTCGACAGCTTAACTCCACGGTGCTCAAAAGCATAACGGATCAATACAATGCGTCGATCAGCGCCCTGAAAACTGGGTAAACATTTTCAGTACCAATTGGCAGGGTGGCATGGACACCTTGGTAGGGCTCGAGGCCCATCTAAAACCTCTGCCGTACTTTGGGTCCGGCACCCGGTTGCAATGCAACCCCACATTCGACTGACAAAGTCAGTTCTTCCCGCGATTTGGGTTTTAACCACAGCCACCACGAATCTCCACAAAGGGCCAAACCCAATGAGCAGACTGGAGCGAACTCCAGGGGCTACTGCTCTCCGTGGTACCAGATTAAAGTCTTTGGTATGAACTTGTGGCCGAAGCTACGACCAGTTGAATATAGATATCGACTGTAAATTATATCCTGAACAGGGTGTTTTAAGTTTGTCATGAAGTTTGTAACACCTCTAAGGAAACGCCGGAAACCCTATAAAATGATCAGCTTAACGAGCTGAGTAGGCTTAACCATGTCCGGCTCTTCGTATACATGCGAGCTAGTCTGTCAGTTCTTGAGATGTCAATTTGAAATTTTACACTCGTCAAAGAAGCTGAGAATTTGCCGATATCGAACCACTATTGCATGTAGCCATATAAACTGAACAATCAGAAAAAAGTAATTTTAAAATATTTTCATCAATCAACCTGACCACTATATCATATAGCAGCCTTATAGAGTATTTGGTAAAATATCTTCACGACATTTATTTTCCAAGGCAAGGCTATAATCTTGGAAAAAACTGCATATAACTGTCAATCAAACTTTAATTTTATTTTAATTCAAAATATTTTTCATTCTCTATTTACAGGATGATCACATTAAGGAGCTTAATAATATTTTTGCAAAAGTAGATGATAGAAGACGAGTGAGTTAAAAAATCTTTTCTACCATTAAAATTAAAAGTATACATATCGGTGTAGGTACACTTGTATAAAGGTTAAAGATTCGTCCGTTGAGTATATTTATAGAACTAGAATATATTTACCCAGCTAACATTTAAGTTAGAGAATGATTAGAGAACGAGTCGAACTCTAATATATTTCTCTAAGGTAGAACGTTAGAAAACTATAAGAAAAACTGTCGAGAACTATAGCATTCTCTACAAAAAGGGGACTTAGTTCTCGATATCGAGAAAAATATTAGTTATCTAATCGTATTCTAAAATTGAATTCTAATTGGATTCTAATGTTGATTTTGAATTGTTTTGGAGCTATTATTGGATTTCGTTTAATAAAAAAATATTTTTTTTTTTTTTCAAATTAAAACAGTTTTATTTCATATTGCCTCAATTTTCATTACATTAATATTAATATAGTTGTGTGTAAAAAGTCCAACACAAAGGTCTTTATATTAAATTCTAGTGAATTAATTAAAATTATAAATTCAAATTCAAACACAAAAATATTCATAAAAAAATTAAAATGAGATCACATTATGTTCTTTTAAGTTAAATTTTTACGTTTTTGTTTTTTTGGAGTCGTATGCCATTTTCTTCATGTAGCGTTCTTTAGCATGCTGGAAGAAGACTATAGACGTGCGCTCAAAGTCTGTATCTGTCGCATGAGGGAATTTAGACAAAAATGTACCTAAAACAAATTAATTAGTTTTGTAAAATTTCGGAAATGTGAAGAACTATACTTTTTAAGGCAGCTGTTACACTTAAGGGTCTCACAGCCATTTTATCCTTCGTACCCTTCCAGCACAAATTCTGCGCAACACCATCGGTAAAAATTTGGCGCCAAGCATTTTTTACGAACTTTTCAGCTGTGTGGCCAGATACTGTGAAAAATTCCTCCTTCTGGAAAGATATGCATTGAGTTCAAGTTTAACAATTTAGATAGTCTGTTGGTTAATTAAAATATTACCAGTTCATTAAATTTGCTGGAATGCTCCTCTATATCCTTTTCAAAATTTTGCAATTGTTCCAAGTTATCAAATGGAACTTTCAGGAGCAGCTCACTTCGTGATTTGTGGCTTCTCTTTGTAGTCTGCTTTGTTTCTTGCAAAATTCGTGTCAGGGCCCTCTTTAAGGATTTTTGATTTCGGTCTATTCTGTAATACAAAAACGTATAACATTAAAAAACATATTTTTGACGTTTCATAAATTGTCACATAAGACTGAATGGTAAAACGCCAATATACGCAGCTAGAAAAGTCGCATAGCCATTTTCTTACCTTTCAGTATTTTATTTTCCGACTGTTTTATACGGTCCAATATCCTTTTCTCAAGCCAATCAATATCTGAAAAATAACAAAATACTTAAGATATTTCCCTTTTACTACTTAATTAAAATTTAATTTTTTACCATTTTTAGTTACAGGAGTATTTTCTGATGCTTTTCCTAAACTCTGTGGCTTTAAACCGCTCAACATCTTTCAAAGAACGTGGGTGCCTAGCAAACTCTCGCGGCACCTGATTGCAAATAAACATTATTCTTGAATCTAATGCTTGAATTTGCTTCTGCTTAAGTGAATAAGGTTTTTTACGTTTTTTTATCCAGGTCAACAATAAAGTCTTTGTAACTCCTAGACAGACTACATGCATGTAATCCAAAGCAAACGATTACCTTTTCAATTACCATCGGTTCTAAAATTACATGATGGGCTCTATCAACACGAGCACGAAAATCGGTGTCAGTTCGAGGAAGACTATTTTCTTTAACAAAAATTATTTTGTCATTTTTAGACTGGCCTTTCTGTATGCATTTAGGACAACACGAATATCCACAATGACCTTTGATACCAAGAATAAACGCACGCGCAGGTGCGTCACATATAAAAGCTCGACAATTTACAGAGTAATGTTTTTCGTTAAAAAATATTCCATTTTCCATTAAAATAAGTAGTTCATCTACAAATTTTGTAAGAAATTCGTTTGCGATTGCTGACTTGCTATTCCCACAATACACTCCAATAACCTTCACATCGTCCCACCCGTTTACATTAATTAGAATTAGCCACACCTGATGGTTAGAACTTTTTGCCAGTGGAAGCCCATCAATATTAAAGTTTAAATCTAACCGGATATCATTGAAGTCATTCTGGTTTAAAAAATCGGTCAAAGCACTTTCAACGCCGTAATGAACATATTCTCCCGAACACATTGTTACTTTAGGTATTTTTTTTTGGTGTATTTCTTAAAGTTCTAGAGCATAACGGAAGTCCTGAAACATTCTTTCCTAAAATTTTCAATAAGTCGTCCGTCGCAGAAGTCGTAATATTATGTTTAATTGTCCATTCGGTTAAGTCCTGTGGCAAACTTGAATTTTCACCATCAGAAGCACTATCTGTGTCATCATTTGATTCACTTAACTCCTTTTCGGATTCACTGCCGCTTGAATCACATTCGATATTGTCACTTCGCAATTCTTTAAGAGCTGGCGGCGAATCTGCATCTGACTCAAGTGCATCGTGGGTTTCATTCCTTAACTCACGATAATCAAACAGCATGTCCACAATCTGCTCGCTTTCTCTCTTTAACTTTTTTTTTAATGCATTTAAAAATTATATTTACCCGTAATTTTGTAATAATAACCGTCTAAAAAAATTTAAAGCACTTTTCGCACGTATTATTTTTATTTGACACTAGGAATGAGCGACTCAGCAGACACTTATTGTATTCGATAACTAGCATTTATATCGATAGTGCATTTCGAGTGTTTCTGTAATCATTCTATAATCAAATTCTAATGTTGTTCTCTAAGCTTGAATTCGATTCGAGAAACATTAGAAAACTATATTAGAATTCTAATGTAAAATCTAGCGTTTACTCTAATGTTAGAGACAGTGTTTGCTGGGTATATCCAAGAACTACCACTTCTCTACTATAACAAAAAACTATACAGTTGTAGTGTATGAAAATTCAAAATAAACAAACAAATTTGCCTTAAAACTGTCAAACTTCAACGGTTAATATCTTTTAAACGTTTAAGTTTCCGAAAAGTCGTACGAGACCATTTTGTACAGCATTTAAGTAGTTGGAAGCAAGATATGAGTTTTACTATCTGATAATAAGAAAAATAAATAAAAAACCGTTAGGCGGAATGCCCTCTTTTTACAATTAAGAACTCATACTTGATGATATTTACTTAGAGGTTCTATCAACCAATTTTTCACAGTACTAAGCGTAAAAAAATGCGCGTATAAGATTTGCCCAATAAGTAATCCCTTTCTCCCATTTTTGGTATGAATATTACTTCTGCAATTCTCTGCTTTTTTGGAGATGGGGAGGTGATAGTGTATTGACTGGATCGGCACATTACTAGGTAAATTCGTTTTCAGCAAAGCCTTCCCTCTTGGCTCTTGGTGTGAATACCATTAATTTTTCTTTTCGATAACATTGTTGCTACAATGGCTTAACATAAATTAAATGAACAATTATCATTGTTAGGGTTTTCACAAGTCTCATAAAGTTATAAGTTATAATGATATAGCATTGAGAATTGTAAATGTGTAAACTCATTTTTGTATGAAATCCAACAACAATTTTTTAAAACAAGTGTAAAAATTTATAATTTTACGATTTTACGATGCTTTACGACGGGTTGTGAGTACCCCAAGTGTATTTTTCTGTGAGGCCCTTATTGTTTCTAAATTAGAAGGGTCGAAATTGCCATTGCCGATGCAGGAGCACCTGGACTACAGTCATTTGGAGATTACTCATAAAAGCGGCTCCTCAAGTAGTTACCAAAAACTTTTGGATTGTTGGCAGGGTTAGTTTTTGGACATCCTGCCTGTGTGTATGAGTTGCCACTCTAATCCATTGTTTTCTGAAAACCATATTCTCTTCATTAGATGATTAGCATGTAGGAGATTACTTCATCTACGTTAGCACAGAGACTTATCAATATCGGGCTGTCTTGGGAAGTAACTATGACTTTACCTTGTTTTGGGGCGCTGTCACGAAAATAGTAAAAACATGGAAACAGCCGATAGAGATTTGTGCACAGGTTTAGAGAAAAGAACAGTAAAATGATATGTCATAATACTCTAGGCGCAGCTGGATTTGAAAAGCGTTTCTTCTCGGAGTACTCATATAGGCATAGATACACATCGCTGTACTTAAATAGGAACATAATTAATTTTTAAGATTCGAGCATATGTTTCTTCATTTAGACATCGCAAATATTCCGATTTCGGTTGGTTTAAAAGACGGAACTATTTTGAAAAAAAGGTTGTGAAAATTAAAAATATTCCTTTCAAAATTTTGTATATATGAGGTGTATTAATGACCAACTTGAAAATGTGCTTTTAAATTTGCGTCACTTGAAGAGGTGCATATTGTATTGGAATTGTTAAGGCAGGTCCGTTTAGGTGAAATTAATAAAATTGTTATTGGTATCTAAGAAATTTTGGAAAGATTTCAGAACTTGTTGAATATGGGACGAGCAGATGCACTTTATGATGTCAAAAAGGCCAAAATTACAGCTTTTGCAGATCAAAGCCTTTCTGCATGAGCTATTGCTTTCAAAATTGATAAAAGATAAAATGTCGTTAACAATTTTTTACGGAATCTGGCGTTATATTAAAAAATTCAAAAGGAAGGCCAAATAAAGGCGACAAAAGAAGCAGAAAGGGCTTTATTTTAAAAACATATCTAATTAAAGCAATTATAATAAAATTTACAATGAGTTCGGCAATTTAAACTTTCCTTTATAAGAAAAAACGAAAAAAATAAGAGGAAAATATTAACAGATCACAGTAACTCTTTTGATGCTCCAGGAGAATCGGAAAGGAATTTAGCTCGTATTTACTTGTGTGTTACTATCAAAACCGATACAATTTGTTTCAATGATACCCAAAACCAATACAAATTCTGTTTCCAACATCGAACCAATAATAACTGAATTCATGACATCTACTACTTTTTTGATCGGTTTAAAATTGATTCCGACAACTATCAGATTCCACAACATCCCTGTACAGTTTTGCAGCGATCACATGAATTGAAAATTTAATAGACATCGGTCGTGTTTTCGGATAAAAAAAAATTAATTTCGGCGGTCCCGACTGATTTAACCACCCTTTTCCAATCCCCAATTAACAGCAATAAATATTGCATGGAGTGAGATATCCTTGGACTATTTAAAGGGCCTTTATGATATCCTTCCGAACATTTTTTAAATTATCCTAAATAAAGGAGGCAGAACATTAATTTGTAAAACTAAATGAAGAGATTTCGTCTCGTAACATCAGAATGTCAAGTAAACCCCCTTTTGCGGAACGTGCCAGGGAGGGCGAGAACTACTTGATGATGATTGATTTCTCCCAGAAGGGTTCGTCAACCTGAGGCAAATTTTAAATTTTGTTAATCTAACACTCGTATATATGTATAGTTTGCTAATTCATATATACATATGTATATACATTTCTCTTGAATAAAACTGTGCCATATATTGCTAATATTAAGAAGTATTTGAGCTAGAAACAAATATAAAAAACAGAATAGGAAAACTGGCAGAAATTAGCAAAGTTAACAAAAAATAATTAAATATCTTAATGACCATTAAATATCTTGGTGACCATTTTATAGCAGTGCTTAAAAATTGGTCACCAAGACCTATTCCTTCACACTTGCTATATATTATTTTTAATTTTAAATTATATTCATTTTAGAAACGCGATGTCCCAGATTATTTGTGTGGTAAAATTAGTTTTGAAATTCTCACCGATCCTGTGATAACTCCATCCGGTATAACATATGAACGGAAAGATATTGAAGAACACCTGCAACGTGTAGGTCACTTTGATCCTGTGACTAGGGTTAAATTAACCCAGGACCAACTAATACCGAATTTTTCGATGAAAGAAGTAGTAGATTCATTTATTGCTGAAAACGAATGGGCTTTAGACTTTTAAATATTATTAAATCTATGTAAATGTATTACAGAAAATTTATATATTTGTAACGTTAAGTAAAATATATATATGTATGTATATATATATAATAAATATATTAATATACCCAAACATAGTTTCATTAACCATAAGAAAATTTGAAATATGAGAATACTTAGCCAACATATTTGTGTATATGTATACTGGTTTGTCAAAACCTATCTTCTGGAGGCATTATCAGTTCATCGTTTTTTCCATTCGCAACACAATTTTTGCAGGAAAAGGTAGTTGGCATTCACAATAGCTTAATTTTTACAGAAAAAAGTAAATGACAATAAACCTTATTTTGACAGATGAAAATGTAAAACCAAAATTAAATATGAGTATTGAGTTGAGTTTAAATTTTGTTTTCAGTTTTTTGTAAAAATTGTTTTCAAATTACATATGTAGAAATTAATAGTAATATTCATACATATATGGTATATAATTAATTCCTTTATATTTTAGCTTCCAACGTAACTATGTGGTTTTTTTCGACATAATCAACTAGAGCGGCATGTGTCTTAAAGAAGATTTCTCGCCTCCTCGTTCACATGTGCATTAAGCCTTTTGTAGTGGGCATCTGCCTGACTCCTTATTTCTTAGGCGACTGTATTCATCCTTAAGTCTCGATGAATATCAGCATTTCTGCAGTACCAAGAGCATTTACAATGTCTCTTAGCACCTTGTTTTGAAAACGTTGTATAATATTAATACTGCTATCATTGGCACATCCCCACAGTTGCGCACCATATGACCATACCGGCTTGATTATTTGTTTATAAAGAAGTAATTTGTTGTGGATGGACTGGTTTGACCTTCGCCCAATTAGCCATTTCACATTCGACAATTTCAGATTAAGTTCAATCCTTTTATTTCAATATGCTCTTTCCAACGTAATCTAGCATCGAGCGTGATGCCAAGATATTTAGCTGTATTTGCATACGGTATTCAGACATCTAGTATACTTATAGGTTGATTCTTTTTTGTAAAGTTACATGAACCGATTTGCCACCGTTTAGTTTTATTCTCCATTTTTTAGTCCAACTTACTACAGAGTTGATTGCATGTTGCAGGTTTAGCGCAGCTTTTTCTGCTGTTTATTCGACGCGTAGTAATGTGGTGTCATCAGCAAAAGTGGCAGTCATACTGTTTGGTGCTAACGGTAAGTCAGAATATATAAAAGTAGACCTAAGATACTTCCCTGAGGAACTCGTGCTTCAAGTTCTTTTAGTTTAGAGAATTAATTTCTATGTTTTACGCGGGAAAATCTCACGGTGATATACGATTCTAAAAGAGCACAATACTCAATCGAAAGACATGATTTTAGTTTTTGCATAAGTCCTTAGTGCCATACCCTTTCAAACGCTTGCGCAACGTCAATGAATACAGCTGAGCATACGTTTCCCTCCTCCAGGGATTTTTCTACTTCTGGTGTTATTCTGTGAATTTGTTCTATTGTTGAATGCTTGTTTCTAAAACCAAACTGATGCGATGGGATTAACTGCTTTTCGTCGATTATAGATTTTAATCTTAGATGCCAAGTCCATGAGGAGTAGTCATCGTTTACGATGCCCGGGATTGACACGAATTTTAACATACATTGCGGCCTCACTATCGATACCTCCTCCAGTGTATCATCCTATGGGGACCCCAGATGCTTACAGCGTAGTCTTGCCAATGCGGGACAAGTGCACAAGGGATACTCCATTGTTTCCCTGGTGCTAGGTATTTTCTTATTTCCTGCAGTCTACTCGATCTGTCAGCCCCCACCTTGCGGGTGTGTATCACCACCAGACAGTGACCACTTAGTATTCGTATCGAGTGCCAACAACTTCTAATCTACCTTTTTCCATATGCTCGTTCCATGGAGTTTTGATTTTCTTCACCATGCTTCTGTCGAGATTGTCGTATAGACATTGCATGGGTTTCCCAATGTTGATCATGTTTTCGGATGTTAGCCGTACAGCATTCTTGGCAATCTCGTCCACTATTTCATTGCCCTCGATGCCTATGTGTCCTGGCACCCAGTAAAAGTGAAGTTGCTTACTTCTGGCAACACTTTCCACTGCTCTGGCAACACTCTCCACTGCTGTCCTGCTTTCCAAGGCACTTATGGTTGATATGCGATACGGTTACTACCTTGATTGCTGCTTGGATGTCTACGTAGATGTTGACTCTGGATTCGTAGCGATCCGCTGAATCTTTTCTATTGGATTCCGGCACCGAAGAGCAGAATTGGTTTAACAATAGCTGTGTAGCACTAGTGCATCGGAGAGGGAGAGAACCCTCAGGTTGTGGCGAACAGCTGGCTACACGCATTTAGAGCATAGCTAGCTTTCCTTACCATTTCTTCGTACCGAAAGATTTGTATGAGTCGAATGAGCAGATTGCCCAATATATTTTATTCTCCGTAAAGATGTATTAGGAAACGACTAGGTCCTCCAATGGGTCCTGGCCGTTGTTCGTCCACTCTCCACTACTTTTGTGAATTAGACCGGGCGAGGCGCCACCTCCTAGGTCTTTTCAAATCCATTACAAAAGTTTTTCCAGGATTCTCGCTTTGTCCGGCGCACCAACTTCTTGTAGTCCCGTAGAAGATCTTTATATTCGTTCCAACAGTCCTTGCTTTCTGCTAGCTTGGCCCAGTTGGAGCAGTCTCATACTTTGCATCTGCAAGACCCAAGCTCCTTGTTGCACCAAGGGACCTGGTTTTGTGCTTGAGTCGCAACGTAGGGCATGCATATTAAAAATCTGTATTTAGGGCATTCGTACATACAGTCACGCCTTTTTCAAACTCTTCATGTGAGTTGTATACGCAAGGTCCAGGTCTCTTGCTTAATAGTATCCGCTTGTAGAGATCCAAGTTTGTATTCCTGGGATTTCTCCTGACCTCGTTTGAAATATGTTCAGAGAACAACGGTATGCTTAGCACTTTCCAGTTTTTTTACCAATGCACCTCTACTTGTGTATGGAGTTATGTTTAGAACGTTTCTGGAAGTGGGTCCTATGTAGGTAAGTTCCTCACCTCAATTGGCTACCACTAGACTACAATGTAAAATATAATTGAGTAGGGACTCACATCACTGATTGATATAGGGATTGCTGGATGTCGCCGCCAGCCTTTGAATCCTTGCCGTGTGGCACTTCGCAATCGTGTAGCATATAGCAGGATGCAAGGAGTAGAGACTCATCCTTGTCATCACCATCTGTGGAAAGACTTAAATTAATATGGGAAAATATGTCTCTTTTGCCTTGTTAATTACACTGGGGGTGCGTGTTGTGTAGTTTTCAGGAATATCCTCTGCCGCCTTATTGATATGGAAGATGTAGCTTTGGCCTTCATCTTCATTGATAAATTTCTCCACAACACCTTCCAGTTGCTAGTTGGCACGTGCGGATTCTGTCGTTACAGCAGCCGCAGAGCATGTTCCGGGTCCACTACGCGTTGAATGATTACCTTCGCTTTAGGCACCGATGGAATAATGCTGCGGTCTACCACCTCCAGTTTCCCTCCTTCCCACAAGTTCGGAAGCGTTTTGACAGTTTTCCTAACTCATGTTAGCGTCGCGTCGTCGCTACATTTTTTAATTTTGACATTGCTAAGCGATCCTGCAAATGACGACATGGGTGCGCTCGGTTCGGCGTCCGTTCTCGAGAAGAGGACTGCCAATAGCTTCATGTCCACTATTTTCCACCGCTCCTGAGACATTTGTCTCAGCGGGTTACTGCGGTTAAATGTTGTTCTGCAATATCATTGGCTCCGTCACTGACTTGGACGTTGTCGGTTTATCCGCGTGCTTGACGGCTAGCTTCCCGGCAACGTCTTTGCACTTCTTCTTCGATCGAACGCAAACTCTTTCCAGCGATATGCTCCACAATGCGATTAGTATACGCTAGATCCGAGGCATTACATAAGTTTCGAGTCTTGAAGTGTGTCCGGCCGTCCTTTACCTCCTCTTTAGCCAAAACGATCGTTTCACCTCTTTTCTTTCAGACTGGACCTGACAGAGTTGGAACTCTCGGTCACATGCACAGGAGAACGCGAAGGATACTGATAAGAGGATTTTTGCCGACTAAACACATGTTAGTTAAGTTTAAAATGCATTTAATTTTCTGACGAAATGATTCTTATTTCACAATAAAATATGTGACGATGTCGAACGTTTTAATTCAATGTATTACAGCGTTCGGGATGGGTGTCGAAAACGTGTGTCTTCTAACCTTTTTGTTAGTTTGCGATGTCGCCGTGTGGTAACCGCTTACTGACTTTTTGTATCTACAAAAAGGAAATTCCTCTAAATTTACCTTCACAAAATTTTGAATAATGCTAACGGAAACTTAAACGTCAAAATTAAAAAAAGGAGTGACATCTAGCTGAACTTGTTCCAAAGTATAGGGGACATACTCTACAACGCACACACTGAACTCTACAATATAGTACATCACACCTAATTCGACAAAACACCGATACCCCGCGGTAACTCGATCGGTAGCCCCACGCTTCACATCGGAACATTTCGATCTTCAAGACTCGGTGACTATCTGTTTTAATTTCCATTGAGATGTTATCATTTAACTATTAAGCATAAGTATATTTTGTTGAAATTGTAAGCTAGTATGTAATCATTATAATTGTTAGCATGTTTAATTTTAAACATTAAACCCACGCAGTTGCTGCAAGTAAAGTCGTGCACAACCGCAGCGGAGGCGTGGAAAAAGTTGCGGGTCGTTCATTTACAGGTAGGTTCAGTTAAGAAGGTACAGCACTTTCAACAGCTGTTACACTTAAATATGCAGGAAGGGAAAAATGTTGCACGCTATGTGAATGCGTTTGCCACAATGTTCCACAAATTAGGCGAATTAGAGCTTCAAATCGGCGACAAGCTATAAGTACTGTTGTTGCATTCCAGTCTTCCCAATACGTTGGAAAATTTCGTTGTCGCAATTGAGGCGCGTGACAAACTACCAACATTCGAGGCAAAAGGAAGATCGCGAATGCACAGAAACGGTTTACGCACATACAAACAAAAGCTTTACGCAAAAGCCACACCGTAGTAGTCACGTCCTACGTAGTAGGCGTAGAAAAAACGACGGGCAAAACGATGCAGAGAGAGCAGAACAAGCAGCGTTTTAAGGGAAAATGTTTTTACTGACACAAAGCTGGGCTTCGCGCAAATGAACGCAGAATTAAGAGAAAATTGAGGTACATTAACAGTGGCGCTGCGCCACATTTGTGTTTTGACAAAACTATGTTTAGGTAGTGTTAAAAAGAGAAAACAGTATCATTACACTACAAGACGTTGTGTGTGTCCAAAAGTTTAGAAAGAATATTACAATAGTGAAAAAAAACCGCCCAAAAAAATTGCTCTGGGCAGAAAGATTCAATGATTTGTATTAATATGTTTCAACAAAAATGAAAACAAGCGATTAATATTTACGTAATAGATATCCAACACAGGCACTCAATGAACAGACCTTAACAATTCACCATAACAATTCACAGTTATATAGTGTAAAAAAAATTAACAAAAACAATATCACTCCATATCACAGAATAATAATAAATAAATAATAAATATTAAAATGATATACATATTAAAATTATATATATGTATAATACTTAAAACTATAAAAATACCAATATTTAAGCCCCAAATTCTAATTTCTATTTAAAAACTTTCTATTTAGTTCCAAAAAATAAGATACTTGCAAAAAGATCAACGTGAATATACCGTTAATTAAGGATAAGATATGATCACATTTCGAAATAAAAGATGGTGGCGCTATATGATACATTCTTGGACTAGAAGTACAGCGATAAGGTGGCACAGGCGCAATTTACTTGTCCACTCCACTCGATCCAAGTTTCCAAGTAAGACGAAACATGTTCCAAGGTAAATACAACAGAATACCAATCACTAATCGGTTATCTTATGTATTTAGCAGCTTTGAGTCGACCCGATATTCTACACGCTGTGGCCAAGCTTTCGCGCAAAATCGTAAATATATCCACATATTGAGCAAAAGACCTCAGCCAAACACATTTTTAAATACCTATGTGGTACAGCCGCATATCAAAAAACCGATGAACTCGTGAAGTGATTTGGCGATTCAGATTGAGCCAATGATATCAATGTTAGCAAGTCATATTCCGGTAACGCTTTCGTCCATGACTCTGCACCCTATGACAGGACGCGAATAATGAGTGACTTATAGAGTTTAGTTTTTGTTCGTCGAGGAAGAACTTTACTTCTCAAAATTCAGACATCGCGATGATGAAATCTATGAAGAGGTAGTGAGTGTCGATTATCTTTTCACGGCTCTTTTCCAAAATTTGGCGCATTGTGAATATCCGGTCGGTCGTTGATTTGTCAAGTCTCAGGCCACACTGATAAGATCCAACCAGTTTGTTGACGGTGGGCTTTAATCTTTCACACAATACGCTTGATAGAACCTTGTATGCGACGTTTAGGAGACTTATCACACGATGGTTGTCGCAGATTGTGGGGTCTCCCTTTTTATGGATGATCCTTATCAGCTCTCTGCCGCCGTGTTTGAATAGTTCGACCGGCAATCCATCGGCCCCGCCGCTTTGCTGTTCTTCAGACGGGTAATTGCTATTCGAACGTCTTCATGGTCCGGCAATGGAATGTCTGCTCCATCGTCATCGGGTTCGTCTTCTCCTGGCGTTATGCTTTCACTGCCATTCAGCAGGCTGAAGAAGTGTTCCCTCCATAAATTTAATAGGATCTGGGCATCACTTACTAGATCACCTCTGCGGGTTCTACAGGAGTATGTTCCGGTCTTGAAACCTTCTGTTACTCACCGTATTTTTTCGTAGAATTTACGACCCTTACTCGTTGTTAAGCTCTTCATACTCACGCACTTCGGCCTTCCTTTCTTTCTGTCTGCAAATGCGTTACGCTTCCCTCCTCAACTCTTGGTATCAACTCCATCCCGAACGTGTTGTCGTACCTTGACGCGGTAGACAGTATGTTATCTTTCCGCTGCGACTCGGCACTCCTCATTGTACCAGCTGTTCTTTTGAATTTTTCGAAAACCAATGGTTTCGGTTGCAGCTGTACGTAAGGAACTTGAAATGCCGTCACACAGTTCCCTTATACCGAGTTGTTGACGAGTACTCTCAGAGAGTAGGAGTGCACGTCGAGCAGAATTGGTTCGGCTGTCTGTTGTTGTTGTCGATGTCGAACCTTCCTTGTGTTTGGTAACGTTCGTGTTGTGCTGCACTGAGGCGGGCGCGAATCTTGGCTGCAACAAGATAGTGGTCCGAGTAGATGTAAGGACCTTGGAGCGTACGCACATCTAAAACACTGGAGACGTGTCTTCGGTCTATCACAACATGATTGATATTCTTCTTCTTCTTCTTAACAAGAGTTAACAACAGCGCGCCAGTCGTTTCGTTTTTTCGCTACGTGGCGCCAATTGCATATTCCAAGCGAAGCCAGGTCCTTCCAACGGAGTGGAGGTCTTCCTCTTCCTCTGCTTCCTCCGGCGAGTACTGCGTCGAATACTTTCAGAGCTGGAGTGTTTTCGTCCATCCGGACAACATGACCTAGCCATCGTAGCCGCTGTCTTTTAATTCGCTGAACTATGTCAGAACTTTTCTCTCGAAAACTCGTAACGTCGACTCATCGGTTGCTGTCATCGTCCAAGCCTCTGCACGATATAGCAGGACGGGAATTATGTGCGACTTATAGAGTTTGGCTTTTGTTCGTCGAGAGAGGACTTTGCTTCTCAATTGCCTACTCAGTCCGAAGTAGCACCTGTGGGCAAGAGTTATCCTGACATTTTTGGTGGTGTTTACGCTGGTTCCAAGATAGACGAAATTATCTACAAATGCAGCTCGCATTATTTTCTCCAGCAGCAGGTTGAAGAAGTCGCACGATAGGGAGTCTGAGCATCGGTCACTAGATCACCTTTAGGGGTTCTACAAGAGTATGCTCCGGTCTTGAAACCTTCTGTTAGCCGCCGCATCTTTTCATAGATTTTCGAGCATTACCCTTGTCGGCCAGCTTATCAAGGTCTTTCGGCCTCTTTCTTTTTCCATCTGCAAATGCGTCTCGCTTTCCTCTTCAACTCTCGGTATCTATCCCATCCCGCACGTGTTGTGGTCGATCGTATCGTTGCGAGGTAGGCAGCCTGTTTTCTCTCCGCTGCGACACGGCACTCCTCGTCCTACCAGCTGTTCTTTTGCACTTTTCGAAAACCAATGGTTTTGGTTGCAGCTGTACGTAGGGAGCTAGAAATGCCGTCCCACAGTTCCCTTATACTGAGTTGTTGACGAGTGTTCTCAGAGAGCAGGAGTGCAAGTCGAGTAGAAAATCGTTCGCATATCTGTTGTGATTACAGCTTCTCGACGTCGAACTTTCCTTGTATTTGTTGGCGTGCGTTTTTCGCTGCACAGAGGCGGGTGCGAATCTTGGCTGCAACAAGATAGTGGTCCGAGTCGATGTTAGGACCTCGGAGCGCACGCACATCTAAAACACTGGAGACGTGTCTTCCTTCTATCACAACATGATTGATCTGGTTTTTGGTTTTTCGATCCTGAGGCAGCCAGGTGGCTTGATGAGTTTTCTTATGCTGGAATCTAGTACTACAGATAACCATATTTCGGGGTCGGCGAAGTCGATCAGCCCCAACCCATTTGGGTATTTTGCATCGTGGAGGCTGAATTTACCGACCGTCGCACATAGGAGCATTTGGTCTCAAAAACCGGACAATATTATTTAAAGTGCTTTTATGAATGAAAATGAATAAAAATACATGATTAAATATAAATCTAAAACAAGTAAGGAAGGACTAAGTTCGGGTGCAACCGAATATTTTATATTGAATATATTTGAGAAGGGGGTAGTGCCGACCAGATTTATCTATTTTTGCTTATCCCACATACTACTAATATGCCACATACTCAAAAAAATGTTCCCTCGGTTTCATTTAGGTACCTTACATACAATCAGCAATCATATTGAGCAAGGTCAAGTGGATATCCGAAAATCTTGGTAATAGTTATATAGGTGGGGGGTTGTGTTGGGGGGGTCAAGTTTTTACGCAATTGTATCTATTTTAGGCGCACAGATACACTGTTATGAATAAAATATGTTCTGCAATTTTCATTTAGACTTGACTCGAATATTGGCGGATATATCCAACATAAAGTGACCCAGAAGTTCTAAAATCTATATATTAGGTATATGGGGGCTCAGGAAAGTATTGGCCCGATTCAACCCATTTTTGACACAATGAAATACCATTGTCAGAAAAGGATTCTGTGTGAATTTCAATTTCATATCTCACACATTCAACGATATTTTCGGTTAAAAGTCAACTATTGGTATCGGGTTCACATATTCGGTACCTACTTTAAAGGAATTATTACCGCAAAATTTTATTCCGTTATATTAATTAATTCTTTATTTGTGTACTGGAAAGTGAAAGAATCAAATGGAATTTTAAATTGTGTTATATGGGAAGTAGGCGTGGTTGCAGTCCGATTTCGCTCATTTTCACAGAGTGACACAGGAAAATGAAACTAATGTTACGTTCCAAATTTTGTCGAAATCGGTCAGTCGGGTCCCGAGATTTGGAATTTCACCAGAAAGTGAGCGGTGCCACGCCCATTGTCCAATTTTTACACCTACTCCGATAGAGCCCCGTTATACAATCTATATACCATCCGTATAGAATAATTAAGCAGGATTTCAGTATTTAATTAAAAGAAAAAATAAAGCAGTACTCATTTTATGCAACTGACCAACTTTTTTCAACGCGGTTTTTTTAAAGGGGGGAGAAAGACGAGGAAAATATTTAAGCTTATTTGTTAAGTAGAAACCCTGTAGTTTATTAGGAAAAATAATTCATAGCTCGACCTCGCCCGACACAATGACAAAAACACTAATTTCTAAAAAATTAAAAAAAAATTTAGTTTTTTTAATGATTCATTGTTTTCCCGAAAAAAAACATAATAATACATTAACTAAATTAATTTTTATATCACTAGTGTTAGATACATACCATGTTGTCCTGAATCCATAAAAAATATTTTCAAGAATTCCGTTCACGCAATAAAAAAAACCACTTGCAATTTCGAGAACAATAGAGAGTTTCGCGAATAAGCACGTGCGTTCTGAACGAAGTCTAGGTTCCGACTACTTGTGTGGCAATATAGCGGCCTTAAGGTCATTTATTTAAGCGGTTCATTGTAGAACGGTTATTTAGATACCAAAAAAATCAATTTTGAGAACCATCGCTGAAGTTTGTAATTTTCAATTTTGTCCGGTTTTTGAGAGTAAATGCTCCTATGTGCGTCGTGCCAAAAATACTTTCGTTGCCCACCCTGGCGTTAAAGTCGCCAAGCACGATTTTGATATCGTCACGGCGGCAACTCTCACAGGTGCGTTCATAGAAGGCATTTTGGTCACATTGTCCTTTTCTTCCGTCGGGGCGTGAGCGCAACTCAGCGATACGTTGAAGAACTTTACTTTGATGCGTATCACGGCTAGACTTTCATTCACCAAGGTGAATGACAGTACTCGGCGACGGAGTCTCTCTCCCACCACGTGGCCACTGTAGTAAATGCCACAAGGCCCTACTCGCCTTTACTACTCCCAAGTGACTTTATACTGCATATATCAGTCAATATGTATATATGTATCTTAATGAAACACCGAAAAAATGGATAAAATCCCGGTAATACTTTCCATAGCTGTCTTAAATGTAATACAGTACACTGGGGGAAAACGTCAACGTTCGTTTACGTCAACCACCCAAAGCGTCAACCTTTTTTTTTTACATTGCCTACTCTAAAACATCAACTCTGAATAAAACAAAATTGTGAATTTAGTATCAGTTAAAATATACAAATTTGTACGCACACATATTTTTGTGAAATCTTTTCTGAAATTGGGGATTCCGCTTATGAGTAGAGTAGAAGAGTAGTTGCAACTGCACGTATTATCTTTTTATTTATGTTCAGTTGGTTTTTTGTTCTCGTAAGTATCACATTACCAATATGAGCTCAAATTAACCGAAAGTGCTAAAATTACAAGAAAAGGCAAATATTTTTAACTTATTAGAAAAGGGTACAATTGCGGTAGCTTTAGCGAAGCAACATAGTGTAACAAAGTCAACAATTAGCAAGATAAAAATTAAAAAAAGAAGATTTTGGACTGTATTAATAACACATTTACCGGTCCAGAAAAAAGAGAGACATTAAGAGCATCAGAGTTGCCGAAAATGGAGAAACGTCTGTACCGGTGGCTTGTTAAGCAGAGAGAAAGAAATTATTCGGTAAAATAAATAAAACTGAAAGAAAAAGAATGCTCGTCGAACGCTAGTGATGGATATTTGCAAGGATTAAAAAAAGCTCTGGATTTCGTCTGTTTAAAATAACTGGAGAAAAGCTATCTTCACAATCTTCGCTTGCCGAACCATTTAAAGTCAAGCTGAGGCAAAAAATTGAAGAAATGGGTCTATCCAATGATCAGCTATAAAATGCTGATAAATTTGGATTGTTTTGGAAAAATTTTCCAGAAAAGTCTTACGTATCAAAGACCGAAAAGATTGCTCCGGGCGTAAAAAATGAAAAACAACGAGTAAAAATCTTATGCTGCGCTAATGCTTTTGCTAGTCATAAACTTAAATTGTTGGTAATTGGGAAGGCAAAAAATTCTCGAGTTTTCAAAAATATTAATGCCTTTTTTGTTTCCTTTTTGAATTTGTTTATCTTTGGCTTTACTTTATAATTAATAAAAACTTTCATTACTTTTTAATTAATAAAAACTTTTAAAAGCAGATATGTTTTTTATTTAAAAATTTTACATTCGTAAACGTCAACAATTTGTTAAACGTCAACACCCGCGGTTTTAATTAGTCGACGTTTTCCCGAGTGCACTGTAGTTATAAAGATTTTTAAACTTCCGGTTGATTTAATACCATATCACATATATTAGTCAATCTTAATGAGGATATCTAACTTCCGTATATATAGGTCAATGTGTAACAAATCTTAGCAAAGTTAAATGAACGCATAATAGGGTATACCATCGTTTAATAATGACCAAGATTTCTTAATGAAATTCAGATATCCTATATTTCTGCTAATGACATGCCGTAAAACCACAACTGGAAAAAATCGAAATACTTTCTAGTCCTATTTACCTTATATAAAAAAACGTATAAGAATTATATAAGAATTTCAAACTTCCGGTCGGGCTTAAACCGAAGGGGGCCGTCGCACCGGGCGCAACATCTTGGGGGGCGGCAAAACGATCTTCGCTGTTTTTTAATATTCAGAAAAATACTTCAACAAATTTTTTTACAAAATTTATTATAGAAGATAAAGAGTTGTACACTCACAATGTAATAATATATATATCTATATGAATAACAAAAAATCTTCTATAAGAGTGTACAGCTGCTGGCGTATGCCGATGACATTGATATCATCGGCCTCAACACCCGCGCCGTTAGTTCTGCTTTCTCCAGGCTGGACAAGGAAGCACAGAAAATGGGTCCGGCAGTGAACGAGGGCAAAACGAAATACCTCCTGTCATCAAACAAACAGTCGTCGCACTCGCGACTTGGCACTCACGTCACTGTTGACAGTCATAACTTTGAAGTTGTGGATAATTTCGTCTATTTAGGAACTAGCATTAACACCACCAACAATGTCAGCCTGGAAATCCAACGCAGGATTGCTCTTGCCAACAGGTGCTACTTCGGACTGAGTAGGCAATTGAAAAGTAAAGTCCTCTCTCGACGAACAAAAGCTAAACTCTATAAGTCGCTCATAATTCCCGTCCTGCTATATGGTGCAGAGGCTTGGGCGATGACAGCAACAGATGAGTCGACGTTACGAGTTTTCGAGAGAAAAATTCTGCGAAAGATTTATGGTTTTTGCGCATTAGCCACGGCGAATATCGCATTCGATGGAACGATGAGCTGTACGAGATATACGACGACATTGACATAGTTCAGCGAATTAAAAGACAGCGGCTGCGCTGGCTAGGTCATGTTGTCCGGATGGATGAAAACACTCCAGCTCTGAAAGTATTCGACGCAGTACCCGCCGGGGGAAGCAGAGGAAGAGGAAGACCTCCATTCCGTTAGAAGGACCAAGTGGAGAAGGACCTGGCTACGCTTGGAATATCCAATTGGCGCCACGTAGCGAAAAGAAGAAACGACTGGCGCGCTGTTGTTAACTCGGCTATAATCGCGTAAGCGGTGTCGACGTCAATGAAGAAGAAGAACAATGAAAAATATTAATTTTTACTCGAATACTCTTCAGTCTTTGAATTAGTCTTATATCTTTTGGCTTATATCTTTCTTAAAAATAGTGATAGAACTTAAAGATGCACTTTTCTAGCTTTGTCTAGCGACGTGTCACTCTCGCAGTTACCCTATGCTTTGAATGTCACAAATACTTTTATTTCTCCAAATTTTCAAAAATGGTATTTAAAAACTTCAATTCGGGCAAAAATTCCTGCAAATTGTGTCAAAAGTGTACAAGATATAAGGCGAAAATTGGTTTTTTCTATGGCTTTTAATAAGATGTCTTGTAAATTTGCTATTTACCGTATTGTGGAATTTTGGAACTTCAGAATTTGCGTGGCTTCTAGTTCCTAAATTTTATATACTTAATATCGAAGATATTTTGAAAAATTTCACTTTTGTTCGAACCACCTCATGAAACTTGTAGGTAGGTAGATAAAGGGGGGCGGCAGAACATCCTCCCCGGGTACCCGAAGTTGTAGCTACGCCACTGGCCATATATTAAAAATAGCTCCTTCTATGGAGTTTATATAACATTTATTTCATTTTAGATAATTACGTTAACCTCTATATTATTACTAGCTTTTTACCCGCGGCTTCGCCCGCAGTGGAGCCAATAAATAACATAAGTATGACAGATAAAGGGTAAGGTTTTAATAATAGAAATGAGTCAATATGATAACTAAATTTTATTGATTGGCTGAGATCAACAATTTTTAAAAATTACTACAGACAATGAAGATTCAACATCTTGAAATATGCGTATTGAAAGGCAACAACAAATGTTAAAATATCTAACAATTTAAAAAAAAAAAAAACAAAGTGTTAATTTAGGATGATTTTGTAGACAATGTTATAAGTTTTCCCGTCGGGTGCAACTATGTGTAAATTCCGGGCATTAGATACACGTTAACAGGCTACATAAATTTGACCATGAGAGAAGCATGGGTTTTCTAAATGCAATCCTGCTACTTGTAATGTTTGTCCTTGTTCCTTGTTTATAGTAACAGCAAAGCTAAGCTTGACGGGAAACTGAACCCTTTTAAATTGGAATGGAAGGTCAATGCAAATAATTGGTATCCTATGTATTATAACAGTATTTCCCTTACCGACACCTGTTAAAATAGTAGCACCAAGTATGTTCTATCCCAATTTTGTTATCCGAAGCTTTGTTCCATTACATAGCCGAGGAGCATCTATATTTTGCATAAGCATTACTGGTACATTTAGTTTCAATTGAAGTTTATGTGACGGTACACCCGATAGTTCAAGTGAATTTAAAAACTCCACAGGATATGAAGTACCTAGTTCCGTATCAATAATTGTATCCATTGACAAATATTCCTTCATTTCTCCTTGAACCTCGTTTAAAATGTCAGTGTTGATCCTATTAACAGTTTCATTTCTTGGTGCTAATATTGCTCTTGCACACAACCAGTGATCACACACCACAAAATTTTGTTGCAATTCCGGAAAAACATTAGCAATGAGATCCACATGACTTTCTAGTAAATTACAAAATTCTCTTGATAGTAATATGTACCATCCAATATAATATGTACCAACCATCACCAATTTTCAACAACATTTCTGCGTAAAGTCCTGAATCCACGTCATAATGAAGATGCACTCTCATACTCGTTTTCAGGCGTAGTTTTTAAACTGTCGACCATAAGTTTGATGATTTAATGCACGCTTGAATTTCATCTGCTGATGTCCCCCTCTGAATCACTGAGAGGGTTTGACGGAAATCACCTGACAATAAAACTACCATGCCTCCCATTATCTCGCAAGTCCTGGAGCGTCCGGTTTAAAGCTTCTATAGCCTTCTTGTGAGACATTGTACTTTCATCCCACACTAAAAGCTTGCATTCTCGCAGCATCCTACCTCGTGAACTATTTTTACTAAAATTGCAGATGGGCGAATCTTCCTGTGCCAAATTCAATGGTAATTTTAAAACGGAATGTGCCATACGACCGTCGTTTAATAGCGTCGCGGCAATACCTGACGAAGCTACAGCAACTGCTATTTTTTGGTCTTTTCTGACGGACATTAATAATAAGTTAAGCAAAAACGTTTTTCCAGTTCCTCCTGGTGCGTCGAGAAAGAAGAATCCACCACTGCCGGAGTCCATTTTACGTAAAACTTGATGGAAAACATGATTTTTCTCTGGAAGTAATTGAGGGACTAATTCTGTCACTTGATGTTGCAGTGCTATGAAATCATAATCTAGCTCTCGTGCAATTTCATTATCAAAATCATCCATATTGTCTCGTCGAGGGCTCGACATTCCAAAATCATCTAATTTTTTTCCAACCATCGTAAAAACCTTGTTTTCGATTATAATTAGCGTTTTATTGTAGACATTTTCATTGAAAGTAATATCTGTGTGTACTTGCTACAGTTGATGTGAACTATCTTCAGCCATGTATTCTTTGTTCTTATTCCAAAGAGTTTGAGGGTTAGAAAGACTGCAAGAATATACAAGCGTAGCGTAAAGTTCCCTGATTTTATCTGCCGATCGGCATTGTACAGCTTCCTCCATAGTTTCGTCCCAATGATTGTCATTTTCTAACAGTCGCCGAGCTTCACAAGCTGCTCGGTATGTTTGACATTCCTGACCATTGACAATTTTAAGTTCTGTAAAGCTAATTGGACCTCTAACATGATGCAACAACATGCGCAGATAAAAGCATTCAAAATTCGTAACATGTACGGTATAGACACGACCAAGAGCATCCGATGCTTTAATCCCAGGTTGGTTTTGAACAGGTGTACCATGAATACGACGACGCCATTCTTTTTTTGAACTGTTACGGGGAACCTCAGAGTAAAATAATGTCTTTGCAAAAGTATCATTCTGACAAAGTTGAAAAAGGGCAGTCAGCGTGGTCTTAGGAGGAGATAAAATGTTGTCTTGAAAGGTATTTTCATCAAAAAAGACACGCTGTCCGTTTTCAAAGTGTACTGCAAGATGTGTAACAGTGGGATGTCTTTCATGTAACGGAAAGCCAAGAAGCCGGCATGCTGCTTCATTGCTACTGACATATCTTCCTGCTTGATAAGTTTGTATTTCATTGAGGGACTGTACAGCACCTTCATTACGCAGGTTGAAGATCGCCTGTACGCTTCCTTTATTTATATACTTCCAAATATATTTAATTGCACACACATAATAGCAAGCTTGAACATTAATGTGGGCGTTGAATAATTTACAGAAAATCGGGGAATAGGGCACTACCCAGCTATTATCAAAGCTCTTTATTTCCCCACTGCGAGTACGAATGTTAACTTGTTTACCACCATCAGCAGGCGCCCTTCGTCTGTATAATGGGTAACCCTTATCACTGTGAACTGTTTCTTTAATCATTTCCCGAGGATACTTTATTGTACACTTGCCATTTTGCATGCAACTTGACGCTGGATTACGAGCTCCACAGGGACCATCTATCATATTTTTAATAACTGTGTCATACAGATTTTTGTCTTCTTCTTGAAGATTGTCTGCGCTTATCGTATCTTGTAAATGTATGTATTTTTCAACTCGTAATTTTTTCTGGTTTAGAGAAATGTAATGAAGACGTTCGCTCTCTACTTTAATATACATATCTACCAAGAATTGATGAAAAAGTTGACTTGTACGCAGAAGAAATTTGAAGTCAATCTCTCGAAGCATTATGTAATACGCATTAAAGTCCATGCAGGAAACTTTTTTATTTGGAATTTGGAATGATATCCAGATTCTCCTTTACTGAAAATTAATGGGTACTGCAAAGCATCATAGAATCTATGAGTATCGGCTACACGCTTTAGCGTAATGTCATGTGCCCGTAGTACTATGTCTCGTGGAGAGCTCGAGTCACCAGTAACCAAAACAGCAACTTCATTGACCGTCGGCGCATTATAACGCCTTTCATGTTCGTCACGTGGAGTACGATCAGCATAAATGATAACTTTGTACTTGTCTGAAGGCCAGTTGTCTGTTGTAATATTCGTTGAATTTTCAATACCGTTTCTCTTTCTACTCCTTCAATATATTGGCAACGACGATTTACTTCCTTTTGTTCATCACCTATAAAGTATATCTGCAGAAATTTATGCTGATCATCATCTTCTGGAAATAGTGATCCAAACTGATGATATATCTGTCCTTGTTCAGTAAAAGTTGGTGAAAACCCGGGCATTCTTATCACTTTATCAACTCCAAAGGATGTCATTTGAAAGCAAGAGTTATACCTTCTTATTTTGCTTAGAAATTGCTTTGACTCATCTGTAACATTTAATAATAAAGTTTTCAAAGGCTCTTTTGGTTCACCAAGTAATGGAAGTGAAACTTTACCGCCGAAACAGCACATTCCAGAAGTTTCATCTTTCCATTTAAAAGCATCGCAGTACTGACATTTTTTATTCATTGAGCCAATAATAATCAATGGATGATTATGATATTCAATTGAGGGATCATATTGAAACCCAGTACCATTAAACACAGCCCAATCATTACGCATGAAATTTCGGCGGCGCGTGGTCTGCATGTCTGCATTATAAATTCTTCTCGCCTGCGATTGTTCTGTTGTTTCTATCGCTCTTCTAGTTGTCTGCAGTGCAGATTGTCTTTCTAAACGAACTCGTGCCTGAAGAGGCGTTTCAGCTGCTCTCAAAACTTTTTGTCGCTCAGCTTGTTGTTGTCTTCTCAACTCTGCGTGAGCTGAAGTTTCTTGATTTCTTGCAACTTTTGCGGCACGGGCCCGCGATGAATTTTTGGATAGACCAGATTTCCGCTTCCGAGGCATTTTCAAAGAAAAGCAGAGTAAAAATTAATATCAGCGAGTAAGATCTAAAATAATAAAGTGACAGCTAACCACAAAAATTACGGATTACCTTAAAAATTTGATAGTTTTTTACTGCATGTGACGACAGAAGAAAATAACCATAAATATAGAAACATTTGAAACATTTGAAACTATATTCAATTGAATTAGATATTTTCGTCACCGCCGGTGATACAGTGGGACGGTATTACAGTATTCAGGGTTGAAACTTCAATACTATAATGCTAGATGGCGTTGAAGTAGCTAAATTTGACGATTTTTTGACAAACAATTTTTTTGTCTTTCGTAAATTTTTTTTTTAATATAGAGTACCCTATGCTACTTCGAATACCTGCAAGAGTATATGTACAAAGTTTCATGATGATCGGTTAAGTAGTTTTTGCGTGAACAAACTTACATTCGCATTTATAATATTAGTAGGGATTGGGATAGGGATTTCGAACATACAAAATATAATAATGAAACTAAGTCTACAACTTAAAATATATGTCAGTTAAAAAGATACAAAATGTCAATATATTAAAAGAAATTTGCAATTCATTTATTGAAATAGAATGGAGAAACTATTCTTCCAAACGCGTTTTCTAATAAATATAAGTAAATAAAAGTATGCAAAAATTTATGTAAAAATTCAAATAAAAAGAAATTTTGTTTGTATTATAACAATTTAAATAAACGAAATTACAAATTTTAATTTTACAAAAACGAATGTCGATAAACGGTGTGACGAGAATCCAATTTCAAAAAACGACAAAATGTGTTGAATCTGCTCAGGTCCCATCCTTTATGTTGAGTGTGTTTATGCACAGGTGTGTGAGTTGTGTTGCGTACGAGAGTGGTTTCATCGACTATGGTCTTATGCAATTAGTTCCCGGATGTGGTGTATTGGTAATCACAGTGATATACAGTTTTCCGGGTAGAGTGGGATAAGGCTTAACTCATTTAATCAATAAGTATTTGTCTATTACAAAGCGTATGAGCATTGACTCTCCAAAAGTAACTAAAAAACCCCAAATCATGAATGAAGGGTCAAACAACTCAAATCGGGTTTCTGTGCTAGATTTGGACGTGCAAAGTAATAAACACAGTTCTAAGGAAAAAGAAGACTCAATATTAACTGCTGCTGTTTCTCATAAACCACCACCAATTTTTATACCTCAAGTGAGTGATATCAATAAAATGTTGAAAAGCTTTTCAACGGTTATTGGTAGAAAAAATTTCACCTACAAGTTAGACAGGGATGGACAAGCGAAAGTGATGACTTCAAAGTGATTGCTATAGAAAACTTGTGAACTATTTAGATACCAGTAATATTACTTTTCACACATATCAATTAAAAGAAGCTAAGGCATAGTGCTAAAAAATATTATTTTTTTTTAACTCCTATCGATGATATTAAGCATGAGCGTAAATTGGGCATACTCTACGAAATATTGTGAATGCAAAAAGCAAAATTTCAAAATTGCCGATGCCAATATTCTTTGTTGGTCTTGAACCTTCAGTAAACAATAAAAAAGTATTTGACGTAAATCGTTTATGCAATGCTGTAGTAAACAAAGTTAATCACAAACATTCAGGGGTGTTGTGGAATCTGATAGTTGTGGGAATCAGAATTGAAACCGATCAAAAAAAGTAGTAGGTGTCATGATTTCAGATATTATTAGTTTGATATTCAAAACAGAATTTGTATCGGTTTTGGGTGTCACGGAAACCAATACTATCGGTTTTGCTATCAGAAACAAAGCAAGAAGATAGCCGCCCACAGATTTGAAATGTAAGTTAAGAAATCTAGTTATTTTATTATTTCGACTTAATATATATTTTTTTCTATAGGGGAAACATAACTATAAAACACGAAATGTCTCAATTATTGAATTTTTGGAAAAAATTCCGAATATTTAAAGATATTAGATTTACAAACCATAATAAACGTAATTTAACACCCAAAATGCGTCTTTATTCATTCGATAGATGTTATCTCTTAGAATATTCCTTTAATTCGGAGCTTATTAAAAACTTTAATAGGATAGCTTCCAAATGTATTCACTTGCAAATTTTGTCACATTAGTAAACAGCTGGTTCGAATATTGGTTTTGCGTATGTTCGAAAAGACGAAAATCCAATCAGATTCTGTGACACCATTGAAAATGAGAATTGGTTTGCAATTCTGACAGCTACGCAATTCTGTCTTAACTAAGCTATGCAATTAAGTCCAAAATTAGTGTTTTGGAATGCCAATGGACTAAGCAGCCATAGACTGGAAGTTGAGTATTTTATAAAAACTAACAATATATGTAGATATATTACTGGTTTCAGAAACCCACCGCTAAGGCCTATTTTAAAATTAATGGATTCGATCCCAAAACACATTGTTTTAGAGGCAGTTTCAGTACCAACAATTCAAACAGCTTCTTTGAAAATCCAGACCGGCAATAAAGCGATTGTTATAACTTCTTTATACCTCCAACCTCGATTCAATTTAAGCAAAGAAACTTTTAAATCATTTTTCAACAAAATGGGTCCCAGATTATTAACCGGGGGAGATTTCAATGCCAAACATCCATGGTGGGGTTCACGCCTTACGAATCTCAAAGGCTGCGAACTGTACAAGTGCGTTTCTCAAAAAACTTAAATGTTTTACTGCTGGCAAACCCACATACTGGACGACCGAGCCCAACAAAATTCCGGATCTAATTGACTTCGCAATTTATACCAGCATAAACCCACATCATCGAGAAAATTCTATTAATGAAGATATGAACTCAGACCATTCCGCTCTCTGTTTAAATGAGTTAAGGATCCACCCCCTCTACTCGGTAAAACTGGCGCATCCTAATGCAATAGCGCAATTCACCACACCACACCAACACAACTCACCACACCTGTTCCCACTCAACAAAAAGGATGGACAACGGGATGGGACACAATTCAATCTATACAATTCGCACGTCAACAATTCGACCTGAAGTTCGCCCGCCAACACACATTCGTTTACACACTGCGCCGCGTCGACACCTTTCGCCAGCACCTACAACACTTTTCGTCACAGAGAGTTCGAACTTTACATTCGTTTTGAGACATCTGCTTATACGCTGCGCCGCGATAGCACTTCACGCTCCTCGACGGTTATCCAATCACCAATCCTGTGCACGTTAATGCAAGTCGCCTACGACCCCGTTCGACTCGATCGCCGACACCGGAGAACTATCTTCGTCTTTGGAGCCTCGTCGATATTTAGTTTAATATCTTTATCAAATATTTCATGACTGTTTAAAATATCAATTTATTATTTTAAATAAAATTGTTATACAAGAAAACAAAGTGTATACCGACATATTCTTTTTAACTAAAGCATCTAAATAAAATGTGTATCATTTAAATATGGTCCTTCGAGCCATTCCGAATGGCACTATTGATTTCGTCCAAGAAATCAAAGATACATTAAAATCGTGATGGCAAAACTTTAAAAAAGGCAAAACAAACTAAAACAAAACAAAACCTGGTGCAGTGCGGTGATGTGACAAAATAATAACTAATAGATGTAAACACATACATGTAAAATATACAACAAAAGACAAAAAATAAATAAGTATAGTGGAGCAAACAAAAAGCAAAAAAGTTTGGTGACTCGGCAAAAATATACTTATGCATATATGCAAAACTGCGGAGACAAAAACAAAATATGCAAACTTTACAAACAAAAAAAATAAATAAATCGGGCGCAAAAAGTAGAAGCCCTAAACAATAACACAAACAACAAAAACGGAAAAACCAAAGTGCGATAACGATGGTGAAGTAAAACAATATCCAGTGCGGTACGGTAAAATGCAGTGACACAAAAACAAAAAAAAAAACAAAAAAAACATATGTATGTACATACTTACATATATGTATAAAGAACAAAAAATCATAAATATTAAAATATATTAGTGAGCTGACAAATAAGAGAACAGAGTGGAGAGAAACAAAAACAAAGTGCAGCAAACAAACAGTTCCAAAAAACAAAAATAAAATACACAAACCGGGCGCGAAACCACCAAAATAAAAATATTATAAATCCAACAAACATACGGGCGCGTATTCAAAAACATAAAACATACACTAAAACGGATCAAACGGGCGCGAACAATTAAAACAACAACAGCATAAGGAGGTAGCCAGCTGGAACACAGAACGGGGAACAAAACGCAGAAAGCAGAAAGCAGGCAACATTTGCGCAGACATACACCCTACAAATATACCATTCAGAGTACCAAGTGAGCGTATTTGTTCATCTTAATTTAATATATGCAAATATGTATGACCAATATTACAGTTTTATCCGATATAAAACTTGTAATAAAAAATGCGCTTGATAAAAAAATACTAAAGAATTTACTAGCACTTGTATCCTGCAATACCTCTTTTACTTTATCAAGTAATAAGCAGGATTGCTTAAAATTTGTAAGCGAAGGCAAACAATAATATCATTACATAAAACGTAACATATAAAAAAAATTAAGACACACATACATACATATTCGCATATTTACCCAAAGGAAATATATTTCTCCGATACACATATTTTTAATATATGTTCATACTATATACATATGTACATGTTCATATCAGCAACATAAACAAAGTATATAATACACATAAACCTAACTTCTTACAAATCAACAAACAACATACAAAGTGCATGCGGGAGAATACCTGCACATTCTTTATTTAGCCTTCACACTCTCTTCTCAGAGCGAAAATACGGCATAGAATCTGCCTGTAATTTTATACCCTATACTGGGTACCATATGCTAAATTATTAAAATTTTAAATTTTAATTAATTTTCCAAAAAAGGGTTATCTTAATTTTCCGTAAAAAACTAAACGGTAAGACAAGTAAAATTGACTTTTACAAAATACATTTATTAGAACGTATGCAAAACTAAAAATCAAATAAACGAAATATACATCAAATTATAAATTTGAACAACATACATTCCAACATACGTACATACATACATGTGCATTTAAACATACACATCTTTTTAAAGTCCATATTAGCATCTCTTCTGCAATACCACTTGTTCTTTGTCAAACAAAAACAAGCTGGATTGCAAGAAAAACAAAAAAAAAAAAACATTACAGCATATTCTTTGCCCACATGCATTAGCACTAATAAGTCGTGCATACTTATGTACAAAGCATATTGATCTCTTCGACGAGCTCTCAATTGCACAAAAACAAGTACATACAAGCCATTTATTAGGGTGTGCCTATATACCTATATAGAAAATACTTAAAAATAATATTGTAGTTTGAAAACAAATCATATAAAATAAAAACAAATTTAAATAGCAAGTAAACAAGTAACGGTATTAATAAAACAAATAATCCGTCTTTTACGAAAAAAAAACGTTTATATACTTAAAATAGTATTCAGTTCACACTGAGAAACTTTTTCTTCATTTTAAAAAATATTTCTTCATAGAACTAAAATAATGAACAATAACAATGAGCTACACGCTCAAAACAGATTGCTAGATTTATTTCAGAAAGTGACAGTTTAACAAGATACTGCACTAGATTTGCCTCTTCACCGATTCACGAAAACTCGGAATCGTTGCTAGAAATCAGAAATATAAATCTCAACAATTTTTGGATACGACTCCAAGCGGTTCATGACGCCATTGTAGAATCTGACGATTCAGATCTACCTCAAAATTTCAAATCATCGGCTTACGATATTTACGAAAACTGCTTAGACCAGTACGAAGAAACAAAAGCTATGATCACCGATCAACTAAAGCTCATTAAAGCCATTGCACCTACTCCCCACAGTAGAGTAGAGCAGCCACAAACAGACAGTTAAAAGGCAAGTTCAGGCATCCACCTCGAGTTGCCCGCATCTGACACAGAAACCTTTTACGGAGGTTATGAAGAATGGCCGTCCTTCCGGGACATTTTCACGGCCGTGTACATAAACCATCCTCAATTATCACATGCGCAAAAATTGTATCACCTCAGATACAAAACTAAAGATCAAGCAGGTATAATAGTAAAACAGTTCGCTCTTAATGACGATAATTTCAATTTGGCTTGGGAAGCTCTAAAAGCAAGATACGAAAATGAAAGAATACTGGTCGATAAACAAGTAACGACACTAATGAACTTGCCAAAAATTAAGAAAGAAACAAGTGTAGAATTCATCAAACTAGAATCCACTGTTTCTAATTGTTTGTCGGTTCTATCGACACTAAATATTCCCACAGACAGCTGGGACCCAATTCTGGTAAACATTTGCACCGCCGCATTACCAGAAAAGTCGTTACTTCTATGGGAGCAATCGCTCTCATCACGAAAAAAGTGCCCAACGTGGCAACAAATGAAAAATTTTCTCACCACCCAATATGAAATTGCGGAAAGGTTAGAAGAAAAAGTAAACAAAACTAAGAACAAACACGACCAAAATGGAAGCTTAAATAGACACCAAGCTAGAAGCAATAAAAATTTAAACAAAAGCTTTTACAAAACACAATCGTTCACAACAGAACAAAGAAAACAAACGTCATGCGAACTATGTAAAAGAGGGCATAACCTTACATCTTGCGAGAGGTTTAAAAATTTAACAGTTAACGAACGAAATAATTTTGTCAGGTCAAAAAGACTTTGCACAAATTGTCTGTCCCATACACACAATCTTAAAAATTGCAAAAGCAAATATAATTGCCTCTATTGTCACAAAAGACACAACTCAATGCTTCATTACAGCAGATATCCCATCTCACCCCAAAGAAGCGCTTATTCACAAAGAACCACGGGTTTAATTGCAAAAGCAAATCCCGATACACAAAATTCAAAAAATTGCCAAGAGACACCATGTTGCTCAAAGGCACAAAAAGTTCAAACGCTGCACAGCGAAGCACAAAGTGGACTAGTTATAGAACCAGTTACCACCAGATCAACTCAGGTTGAGAACAAAAACCTTAATTCACAATTAAGTAAATCGCAAAAGTTAAAGAAACTTCCATTAGCAAACAAAACTATAAAAGATCAGTATTGTGAGCACTTCTCTAAAGCCACAACTACTGGATCAAATAATGGCCGGTACGTCGTACGACAACCACTAGAGCCACAATTTTGCAATACCCCACATAAAGGTATAAAAAACAAAGTCAGACTTCCCTCTGACAGTCGATATATTAAAAGCACATAAAACTTTCGGCCCCGCAGGATGGCTTTCGCCAAAAATGATACAAAATCCGGATTCAAAAAATCTGAAGTTATGTGGCCCGCTACTACACGCCAAATAAGTGCATATGCACTAAAACATAAAATACAACAAAATTTTCTCCAAAAGTCGAAAAATCGACACATTTTATACACTATTGCCCCATAGAGGCTTAAATTTTCAAATATAAATAAAATCAAAAAGGAAGTTAAGGGATCACAATACTCCCAATGCGATACATTGACGCACCTACGCTTACCAGCTAAGGTCGCTTTTAGCACATCTATCAAAACGCTCCCCATATGGGTGGGTTATGGGAATTAGCTACAAAAGCATCAAATTAATTATGAAGAATTCTCTACTCCACGAATCGAAGCCGTTCTCCATTCACGGCCATTCTCTCGCAAGATCCCTCTATTGTCACAGTCCTAACTCCAGGGCTAAGGAGTACCCATTCTGGCCATATCTGAGCCAGGCGTGGAGATACTATCCTTCAAAGAATAAATAAAATGCAAACCATTTCAGAAAAGGCAAAGAATACATTCCCGGTATACCAAACCGATAAGATAGGAAATTGTAAATAACCGCTAATAAAATTAAAAAAAGCTATGTAACTTTTTTGCTATAATAATACAATAAGTCGTTAAAATACGCTTTTATTACTGCCTCAAGCGCCAATACTTACACAAAATACAATTTTCTATTAAAAGCAAAATCGCTTCTTACAGCTAATATTCTGCGCCCTTGGCTACTCCACCAACAGTAAGCCAAGTTGTGTGTCTCAGATTTTATATATAAAACTAGGCAAAATATTCGCCTAGGGGGCCCAGGATGTTTAAATGAGTTAAGGATCCACCCCCTCTACTCGGTAAAACTGGCGCATCCTAATGCAATAGCGCAATTCACCACACCACACCAACACAACTCACCACACCTGTTCCCACTCAACAAAAAGGATGGGCAACGGGATGGGACACAATTCAATCTATACAATTCGCACGTCAACAATTCGACCTGAAGTTCGCCCGCCAACACACATTCGTTTACACACTGCGCCGCGTCGACACCTTTCGCCAGCACCTACAACACTTTTCGTCACAGAGAGTTCGAACTTTACATTCGTTTTGAGACATCTGCTTATACGCTGCGCCGCGATAGCACTTCACGCTCCTCGACGGTTATCCAATCACCAATCCTGTGCACGTTAATGCAAGTCGCCTACGACCCCGTTCGACTCGATCGCCGACACCGGAGAACTATCTTCGTCTTTGGAGCCTCGTCGATATTTAGTTTAATATCTTTATCAAATATTTCATGACTGTTTAAAATATCAATTTATTATTTTAAATAAAATTGTTATACAAGAAAACAAAGTGTATACCGACATATTCTTTTTAACTAAAGCATCTAAATAAAATGTGTATCATTTAAATACTCTCATTATCAATATGAATATACCTGATGTTGTCACATCCCGAAAGCAGCGTATTTTGAGTAAAGGGTACAACAAATGATTTTTTCAAACTTGGCTGGAGTCCCACGTAAAATAAAAACAAAACGAGACTTAGATGACACTGTGGAAAACTTCACCCAAAAAATAAATCAAGCCGCTTCGTTAGCTTCTCCTCTTCATTAATCTAAACAATACTGTACGGACAATGTGTCATATTCAGACGAAGTAGCGCAGATTGTACAAAATAAAAACCGACTTCGAAGGATCTGGCAGAAATCCGGTTGACAAAACCAGGTTAAACAAAGTAATTAAAGGATTAAAATCCAAGGTGGCAGAGATGAAAGAAGAATCTATTACAGAGTTTCTTAAGAATGCCGATCATGAATATTATCTGTGGAAAGCTACTAATTACCTGAACCATCTGGCGAATACTTTTAAGATCTTCAAACTTTTCTTGAGAGTCCATGTCAAATGGATAAACCAATACCTTATGTAAAATTGACTGAAGTACAATCAGAAGTATCACAGCTGAAAAATTCTAAATGGCCCGGCCCAGATAATACTGATGCATGGACAATCAAACATTTACCAAGGATATGCGTGCTATTCTTGGTTTTAGGCTAAGTCACTTTCCTACGCAATGGAAATGTGCCGAATTTATAATGATTCCGAAGCCAAACAAGCCCGTGAACGAAATAACCTTTTATAGACCAATAAGTTTGCTGACAATATTCTCTAAAATATTCGAAAGAATATTTCTACGATTATTGCCAGTTTTGGAATCCTTATCCGTTATCCCAGACCATTAATTTGGATTCAGGCAACTACATGGAACCCTTTAACAGTGCCACAGAATCGTCAAAACCATACTAAAATGTCTCGAAGAGAAACAGTACTGTTCGGAAGTTTTCTTAGACATCCAACAAGCTTTCGATAGAGTCTGGCATGAGGGATTGTTATTTAAAATAAAAATGAAACTACCAGCTTCACTCTACCTATTTCTTGGGTCATACCTAGATTGAAGATTTACGTTAGAATTAATGATGACACTTCCGACATAGCGTAGCATAGCGTACTTGGCTCAATACTGTATGACATGCCAATAATAAACGACGAAAATATAACTGTTGCCACATATGCAGACGACACCGCCATTCTTGCATTTGCTTACTCTGCAAACGAAGCGTCTAAAACTGTTCAAAAACAACTAAACGCAGTAGAATCCTGGCTTCGAAATTGGAACATTATCGTAAATGAAACAAAATCAGCGCATGTTACCTTCACCATGAAAGCCCCAACGTGAATCTCAATGAAACAATTATTCCAGAATGCACTAGCTCTAAGTACCTCAGGATGCACTTAGACAGAAGACTAACATGGCAGCGAGATAAGTTAAAAATAAAGACGAGAAAAATGTACTGTTACTTTACCTAAATTGAAACTTAGTCTTAAAAATAAGGTTGACGGCAATCGCTCCATGGTACATCCAAAATATTAACTTAAACCTTGAACCTTGAAATACATATGGTGAAGAGAGAGATTCAGAAACTCAGTTCAAGATATTTTAATCGCCTAAGCTGCCACCCCAACATACACGCCATTAACAACAGTGAAGAGACTCGCCGACTGCAAAGGCTATATCCCTTACACTTACCATTTAGATCTTAAGTTTAACTGAATTAATTAAATTTTTATGTATATATAATACTAAATTAAGTGATATATAGTACAAATCTTATATGTATTTCAAATGCCTTTATGTATTTAATGGACAAATTGCAAGTTTAGCATCAATGCGAATCTTAGATATAATAATATTTGCTTATTGTCGCACGACAGATTGTAAATAATATGAAATAAAAACAAAATTATTTTGTTTAAATTTGTAGTTGGCTATTTGGAAAATAATGATTTTTTTGTATATTATGAATGAATTTATTGGTTAATGCACTAAGTATAAACTTATTTAATAATTACCATAATCCAATTGAAATTTTTCAAAATGCAATTCAATACATCAGTAGGTGATTATACATCTGATTTTAGTGAAGGATGAAGGGTATTGTAGCTTGCAGGTGTTTTGGAAAAAAAAATTAAGCACTCATATTGGATTGATAAACGTTTTGAAAGAAGTTCAAAAACTCAACGTTACGGTAGAATTTTGAAATATACGAGCAAATTTGAATTTTAATTCGGTTCGATGGCTTCAGTTAATTAATGAAGGAAACTTGGTTCCAATGGAAAAGAAATTTTTAATTTATGTGACATACTTATAGAGAATTTAAAGTATGTTGAAACAATGTTACCATGAAAATTATCTACATCTGAAACAAAAACACTTTTTATGTCATGATTGACAACGTTATTTGTAGAATGAAGAAAATATTCGTCGTATTGAGTGACATAAACGAATACCTTTCAAGGCAGCTGAAAAAAATTTGCAAAAAAGAAATGTTTACGATTCAAATTTTGCAATCGGTCTTACTTCATATAACTTATTGAATACCATCAATGCTTGAAAATTGACAATACTTTTCCCAAATATTTGCATCGCATCGTCAGATTTCAAAAGAACTGTTTTTCGTTAATTTGTATTCTTATTAACTGGCTACTTTTGATTTCCCTATATTCAGTACAATCTGAAAAAAAAATTGTGGTTGAAAATCTAGGTATGAACAGATTTATACATAATTGATTTCAATCATCAACAAGTAAGCAAATTTAATAGATTAGTGATGAGAGCAAAAAATACCACGTCATATTTTACTTATTCTTCAAGAACATTAAAGTACTAAATGATAAAATGGTTAATAAAATGTATTAAGTATTAGAACTAATTCCTATAGGGAGGGGTCTCACCTTTTCGCCTTTACCACTGTTGAACTTGCATACAATTAAAAACGAAGTTTACTTAATACTATTGTGAAAATCGTATAATCAAGTATAATTTCTTCTTTTTTTTTTTGTTCCTAATGATTTTGATTTTTATTAAATCGCGGTAATTAGCCCCGTGTCACCGATGAGGAGCGAAAAAAAATCTTTGTTTAGCAATGAGTTCCCTGAAAATAGCATCGAGTACAATCCTTTTTAGCTCGTTGGGCGAAGTAGGAGATGTATTAGCGTGTGGTTTTTGCATCTGTGTTGATGTTTCCAAGTGTGTGATTTTGTTAGCGTGCTGGAGATTAATCCCATTTAGCAAGTTGGTGAATATAATGAATGTTGTAACTGGTCCTCGTTCTATTCGACAAGACCTACAAGAGACATAACATCAATTCCCACGAATTTCGACTTCATTCTTTTTTGAAGCCCTGTACAATTAATTCCTCAGACAGGCATATAGTAAATATTGTATGCTAAGAAAACCATATTAGTCTGAACCGAATTTTGAATTTCTCAAAGCAAATGAATTATTTTACCGCAAAAGATTTCATGGGAGGATGGAGTCATGTGTAGAAGTTCACGCAAGTGAGGAAAGTTCTCTGATCGCCATTCACTTGGGAGTGGCCAAAAACGATTCTTTTACACATGGCTCAAGCAGCTCACTACTTCCGGTCTTTGACCAAGTATCCTCTGGGTAGCCTAAGAACATCCGTTCGAAAGCGAGCTAAAGTGAGAAGGCGAAACATCCCCTACATAGGGTTGTGCGCTGGGTTTGGGACCCGCCACGTAAAAATCAGTACCAATGAAAAAGACAAAACAGCCTCGGATGAGAGACCCCCCTTTTGATGATGACCATGGCAAACAAAATAAGGACTACGGTATAAGGGCATGCACCTGGAATGTCCGGACCCTTAATTGGGAAGGTGCCACTGCCCAGTTGGTTGATGTCCTCGCGAAAATAAAGGCTGACATCACCGCCGTCCAAGAAATGCGATGGACGGGACAAGGACAGAGACGAATAGGTCCTTGTGACATTTACTACAGTGGCCATATAAAGGAGCGCAAGCTTGGTGTTGGATTCGTGGTGGGAGAGAGACTCCGTCGCCGAGTATTATCATTCACTCCGGTGAATGAACGTCTAGCCACAATCCGTATCAAAGCGAGGTTCTTCAACATATCGCTGATTTGCGCCCTCGCCCCGACGGAAGAGAAGGACGATGTGACCAAAGATGCCTTCTATGAGCTCTTGGAGCGCGCTTATGAGAGCTGCCCCCGCCACGATGTCAAAATCGTGCTTGGTGCCTTTAACGCCAGGGTTGGCAAAGAAGGTATCTTTGGCACTACGGTCGGTAAATTCAGCCTCCACGACGAAACATCCCCAAATGGGTTGAGGCTGATCGACTTCGCCGGGGCCCGAAATATGGTTATCTGTAGTACTAGATTCCAGCACAAGAAGATACATCAAGCTACATGGCTGTCTCCGGATCGAAAAGCCACCAACCAGATCGATCATGTTGTGATAGACGGTATACACGTCTCCAATGTTTTAGATGTGCGTGCGCTCCGGGGTCCTAACATCGACTCGGACCACTATCTTGTTGCAGCCAAGACTCGCACCTGCCTCTGTGCTGCAAAAAACGCACGCCAACAAACACAAGGAAGGTTCGACGTCGAGAAGCTGCAATCAAAACAGACAGCCGATCGATTTTTTACTCGGCTTGCACTCTTGCTCTCTGAGAGCACTCGTCAACAACTCGGTATAAGGGAACTGTGGGACGGCATTTCAAACTCCTTACGTACAGCTGCAACCGAAATCATTGGTTTTCGGAAAGTGCAAAAGAACAGCTGGTACGACGAGGAGTGCCGTGTCGCAGCGGAGAGAAAACAGGCTGCCTACCTCGCAACGTTACGATCGACCACAACACGTGCGGGATGGGATAGATACCGAGAGTTGAAGAGGGAAGCGAGACGCATTTGCAGACAGAAACAGAAAGAGGCCGAAATGCGTGAGTACGATAGCTTGATAAGCTGGCCGACAGGGGTAATGCTCGAAAATTCTACGAAAAAATGCAGCGGTTTACGGAAGGTTTCAAAACCGGAGCATACTCTTGTAGAACCCCCAAAGGTGATCTAGTCACCGATGCCCAGAGCATACTTAAATTTTGGAGGGAACATTTCTCCAGCCTGCTGAATGGCAGTGAAAGTACAACGCTAGGAGAAGGCGAACGCGATTCCCCAATCGATGACGATGTAGCAGACGTTCCATTGCCCGACCATGAAGAAGTTCGAATAGCAATTGCCCGCCTGAAGAACAACAAAGCGGCAGGGGCCGACGGATTGCCGGCCGAGCTATTCAAACACGGCGGCGAAGAACTGATAAGGTGCATGCATCAGCTTCTTTGCAAAATATGGTCGGACGAAAGCATGCCCAACGATTGGGATTTAAATGTGCTATGCCCAATTCATAAAAAAGGAGACCCCACAATCTGCGCCAACTACCGTGGGATTAGCCTCCTCAACATCGCATATAAGGTTCTATCGAGGGTATTGTATGAAAGATTAAAGCCCACCGTCAACAAACTGATTGGACCTAATCAGTGCGGCTTCAGACCTGGAAAATCAACAACCGACCAGATATTCACCATGCGCCAAATCTTGGAAAAGACCCGTGAAAGAAGAATCGACACACACCACCTCTTCGTCGATTTCAAAGGTGCTTTCGACAGCACGAAAAGAAGCTGCCTTTATGCCGCGATGTCTGAATTTGGTATCCCCGCAAAACTAATGCGGCTGTGTAAACTGACGTTGAGTAACACCAAAAGCTCCGTTAGGATCGGGAAGGACCTCTCCGGGCCGTTCGATACCAAACGAGGTTTTAGACCAGGCACCTCCCTATCGTGCAACTTTTTCAACCTGCTTCTGGAGAAAATAGTTCGAGCTGCAGAATTAAATAGAGAAGGTACCATCTTCTATAAGAGTGTACAGCTTCTGGCGTATGTCGATGATATTGATATCATCGGCCTCAACACCCGCGCCGTTAGTTCTGCTTTCTGCAGGCTGGACAAGGAAGCACAGAAAATGGGTCTGGCAGTGAACGAGGGCAAAACGAAATATCTCCTGTCATCAAACAAACAGTCCTCGCACTCGCGCCTTGGCTCTCACGTCACTGTTGACAGTTATAACTTTGAAGTTGTAGATAATTTCGTCTATTTAGGAACGAGTATTAACACCACCAACAATGTCAGCCTAGAAATCTAACGCAGGATTGCTCTTGCCAACAGGTGCTACTTCGGACTGAGTAGGCAATTGAAAAGTAAAGCCAAACTCTATAAGTCGCTCATAATTCCCGTCCTGCTATATGGTGCAGAGCCATGGACGATGACAACATCTGATGAGTCGATGTTGCGAGTTTTCGAGAGAAAGGTTCTGTGAAAGATTGATGGTCCTTTGCGCATTGGCCACGGCGAATATCGCATTCGATGGAACGATGAGCTGTACGAGATATACGACGACATTGACATAGTTCAGCGAATTAAAAGACAGCGGCTACGCTGGCTAGGTCATGTTGTCCGGATGGATGAAAACACTCCAGCTCTGAAAGTATTCGACGCAGTACCCGCCGGGGGAAGCAGAGGAAGAGGAAGACCTCCACTCCGTTGTAAGGACCAAGTGGAGAAGGTACTGGCTTCGCTTGGAATATCCAATTGGCGCCACGTAGCGAAAAGAAGAAACGACTGGCGCGCGGTTGTTAACTCGGCTATAATCGCGTAAGCGGTGTCTACACCAATTAAGAAGAAGAAAGATTTCAATAAATCATTGACATTATATGAGGGAGATACTCTTGTTTATGTAAATAGCAATGACACGTAAAAAACTAATGGCAACATAGTACAAGCTGTCATACTACATAAATACATATTTCGCCGTTAAATTGTTGATGAAGGTAAGTTTCAAAAAGATTTTGTAATTTATATTTAAATTGTGTACAGTTTGTGTTAAGAATGAATGGAGAAGGTGCGCCGCACATTGGGATTTCCGTGGCTGAAATTCAAAAATGGCATGCTGTCTGATTTGAATGAAAATTTCACAGTTTGTTACCAACTATCTATACATTATTTTCTCAAAGTATTAGGATTCTATCTGCATTAGTTTTTTGTCCAGAACTGCCCAAAGTTGGTGAATGTGGAGAACATCAAAATTAGCAAAAAATTTACTCAAAAGTCAAATCATTGATACAATAAAACAACTATTGAAATTCAACTTTATTATTATTTTTCATTTATAATATGTATCAAAGAAAAAATTTGCATCAAAATCCATTGAAAAAAATAATGCATAAAAAATATTGTGGAACAACATAACTGGACGTCAAAATTTCAATGTTCTTCAAATTCAAAGTGGTGCATCTTTTTAGCGCTATCTACCGCTGTCGACATACATACACCGAATTAAGGCCTGAAGTCTCAGCTAAACGATAAAAAAAAAATTCAGCTGCCCCAAATTGCCCCCCTTGAAAAAAACAATGAGATACTCTAAAATGGCAAGTTACCGCCCAAAAGTATGCAATATATATTTATACAAGGATTTTAGGAACTATAGGATGTATCATTCCAGAAGAATTGGACGCATATCCACTAACGAAGATGTGATGCATCACTTATTAATGTCTTCGGATCCGTACATAAACATTTTTCGTACTAAAATAAAATTTAAAAAATTAGAATGTCACGAAGATGTAAAAAAGTTGCTAAAAGAGACTTGATAAAAGAGAATTTAGTTTGTATGGGAGGTGGGCGTAAAAGTGGGCGGATATTATTGAAATTTAACACCAACATTTATAATGTCATAAAAATACTATGTACCAAAAATCAGTGCTGTAGGTCAAAAATTAAGTTTCACCTTATATGGGAGGTGGGCGTAAAAAAGGGGGCGATTTTGATTTTTTCATTTTTTTCTTGATTGGAATCCAAAACAATGATGTACCAAATGTCATTGTCCTGCGACAACTCCTTATATTTTTAGCCGCAGTATGCACTAGCAGAAACCTATGTGCGCCGCTCTCTAAGAAGTAAAGGCATCAGCCGAATAAAAAGTGGAAGGAGAGTGAGGTGCTCTCAATCATAGAGTTTTTACTGGAGTAGGCGAATTTGAGGTAAGTTTATAAGTTTGTTTAAATTTCTTATCTGATTTGGTTTTTTATCTTTTCGAAAAACATAAGTTTGAAGAAAAAAAGAAATTTCAAAAAACAAAAAAAAATATACTTTATAGAATTAAAAAAATAGTAATAGGTGAAAGATATAAATTGTTAGATTTAGAAATCAGAGAAAAAGTGGCTAAATATGAAATTGATAAAAAGTATGAAAGAAGTAATTAAACATATTAAATAACATTTGTATTTATCTATGTTTATTTATGGCAGCTAGCTTAATTCTTTAGATTTTGTTAGTATGATCTTATATAAATATTTATATCAAAAATGGTGTTGGTATACCTAATACCACTATGTATGTTCTTACGTTCAATAGGTTTCCACCTGCTAAAAAGGTTGTAGTTAATTAAAAAGATTCACGTTTATATATTGCTAATTCACGTTTTATTGGTCACCAAACATTATTATATACAAAGATTTTACGTGGCTTCTGCGGCCATTTTTGTGCACTAGCATGAAACATGAGAGTGTCATGGTCTTTGGTAGTACATGTCGAGTCCTTAACTGTTAATCGCAAACAACTTGTGCCTTTATAGAATAGATTGGGATTTTTGAGAAATAAGCTGAATGGTTAACAACTGGTGCTTCTGCAAGTTTCAATTTAGTACCATCTATATACTTTATGCAATGCGGCAACTCATTGTATGTTGTTTTAACGATATCTTGTCTTTCATTCTTATCAGGCCAAGTGATATACCTATTTAGATTTTATCTCCAAAAAAGACGAAAATACTCCCTTTGTGATCTTGAAAAGCGTTTCACTATCTCTTAGTCCAAACAGTGTAGCTATTTCATTTTCACCCGTTGAACTCAAACGGTACAGTTTTATAATTAGCTGTAGATATACCGAAAATTGCCGTGAAATCTTGCAAGAGCATTAGAATTAATATACTAAGCTGTATGCTCTTCTGCCACAATCACATGTTTTCTGTCCTTTTCACATTTATCCAAAATTTTTAAAATCAAAATAAAAGTGAAAATCAAGAAACAGAAATGGAAAAAAATTTGTTGTAAAGCCCTTTTATTGATATGAATATTTAAAATTGTTTGGTTCTTTCTAATGCACGTAGAAAAAGTGTAAAATATTTCAAATCTATATATATAAAATTAAGTGGCAAAACTTCCTGTTCGCATATTCCTCCTAGACGGCTTGCCCGATTTCAATGAAATTTTCAGTGGTGATTGGGGTCTGTTTGGAGGGTGCACATAAGAAATTTAATGTGTATCATTGCACGTTTTGCAAAAAAAAAAAGAACAAAAAAAACAAAAAAATAGAAACAACTGGCGGATGTTTACAATTAATAAAAAACATTGACATCGCATGTTGATCGTTTTTGCCTGTCATTCGTTCTTTCTATGGATGACTGTCAAGCTAACAAGACATACAGAACGTAAGTGTTCCGAATGCACTGAGTGTATCAAAAAAATGTTTCAACATTGTGTGTATTTTTCTCAGATTTCAACGTGATTAACATTCTGCGTACAACACAAAGCAAGTGAGTATTGTTGTTGTTTCATATGTGATGCCATGCGGTTCGATTGTCGCTTGAAAATGCGCGGTGTGTGTAAAAAAAAGTGTTTTAACATTGTGTGTTTTTTCCAGATTTAATTCCATCGATTTGCTACATTTATTTGAACCGATTTTGTGTTTTTCTGCTGACCGTGCAACACACACAAAGCAAGTGAGTATTGTTATTGTTTCGTAAGTGCTTCCATGCGGTTCGCAAATGTGGGGGTGAAATACATAATTTAAGATGTAGTTTTAGGTTAATTTTTCCATTTTTATTTATATACTTCAAATATGGATATTTTTATTTATGTACTTCAAATATGCATACTCTAGCACGACCACCGGGGACAACACTAACTACCTTTTTCGAGTTGTGTGAAAACGATGAATTTGCAAGAACATTGTTATATTCCGAAATACCACAATATTTCACTTGCAATCCATCATCGAAAACATTTCAACGACGAAAGCAAGGGGAGCGTGTTGACGGTTATCCAAATGTCCGTAAACCGATGCCATAAGACGCATTTACACCATCCATCCGAACAACGCCGAATGTTTTTAATTGCGTCTGCTATTAGTCAACGTGACCGGACCAAGATCATTTGATGATTTGAAAACTGTTGACGGTCACTTGTGTGCGACGTATCGTGAAGCATGTCAGCGATTGCATTTGTTAGAAGATGATATGCATTGGGACACCGCACTTCATGACGCATCACTCACATCTCATCCAAAACAAATACGCGTACTATTCGCCATAATAATATCTACATGCCTTCGGTCAAATCCGCAATAACTGTGGAATAAGTACAAAGACTGCATGACCGAGGACTTATTAATTTTGGCGCGTAATCGAGCATCGGACGCAGACTTGCTATATACATTACAAATGTATAATTCTGCTTTGATATTGGTTGAAGATCTGTGCCTTACAATTGCGAATAAGGCATTAGCGCAACTTGGCATTACTGCGCACAGTCATTGACCATGAGCTTCAACGTGAACAACAATACGATTGCGGTTGCCAATAACGCCGGTGGATTCTACTTTCTTGATGCGCCCGGTGGTACAGGGAAAACGTCTCTGATCTCTTTGATTCTTGCTACTATACGGTCACAGCAGAAATTTGCGCTGGCAATTGTTTCGTCAGGCATCGCTGCTACTCTACTTGATGGCGGCCGAACAGCACATTCTGCGTTGAAATTACCGTTGAACATCCAAGTCGTTGAAACACCAACGTGCTACATATCGAGGAATTCAAATTCGTGCAACATTTCGAGGATGGCAAAAGTTTTGCGAGGAGCTGGAATAGTTCTATGGGATGAGTGCCAAATGGCTAACAAAAAGTCATTAGAAGCATTCAATGGAACAATGCAAGATTTACGCCAAAAGCAACAACTTTTTGGCGGAGCATTAGTCTTATTATCCGGCGATTTTCGGCAAACTCTGCCAGTCATTCCTCGATCAACTCCTGCCGATGAAATAAACGTATGTTTAAAATCGTCAGTTTTGTGGAAACATGTTCAAAGGCTGACTCTTACCATCAACATGCGAGTCCAATTGCAAAATGATCGATCCGCAGCGGCGTTTTCGAAGCAGTTGTTGGACATTGGCGAAGGCAAAATGCCAATCGATGATACCGGTTTGATCACATTGCCGAACAACTTTTGTAAACTTTTACAATCGAAAAAAGAATTGATTGAAAGTGTATTTCCGAATATTGTTCAACACTAACAACGCCACGATTATTTAAGTGAACGCGCAATATTGGCACCGAAAAATGTACACGTCAACGAAATCAATTTTGCCATTCAAGAAAAACTGCCAGGAGAAGCTACAACATATATGTACATCGATTGATAGCGTTTTAAATCAAGATGAAGTAGTCAATTATCCAACTGAATTCTTGAATTCTTTGGATCCCCCTGGTCTGCCACCGCATCGTTTGGTCCTGAAAGTCGGTTAACCCATTATACTTCTACGAAATCTGAAGCCACCGACTTTGTGTAACGGCACAAGACTTTCAGACAAAAAATTGTGGCCAAATTTGATTGAAGCAACAATACTAAATGTCAAGGCAGCAGGTGAAGTTGTACTCTTACCACGCATTCCCATGATTCCAACGGACATGCCGTTTGAATTTAAGCGCTTGCAGTTCCCAGTACGTCTTGCCTTTGTGATGACCATCAACAAATCGCAAGGGCAAACGTTTCAAGTGTGCGGCCTCAATTTGGAAGAACCGTGATTCTCCCACGGCCAATTGTTCGTCGCATGCTCGAGAGTGGGAACGCCAAGGTGCTTATTCATTTACGCGCCAGGTGGAAAAACCAAAAATGTTGTATACCAATATGTTTTATAAATGTTTTATAAATAAGTAACAGTTTTACAACAATAAATAAAACACAAAGTAAAAACCCTCGATCGATTTAGGTGTAGTGAAACGCACAGGGTAACAGCTAGTTACATTATAAATATTACGAAGGCAAAGTGAAAAGCCTTACATACATATTTCTTCATTTCCTTATAACTGTTAACGTCCTGATTTCTAACAGAATTTTAAATTTTCCGTGAAAAGTACCGTATAGATAGGCATACAAATAAGCATAGTTTTCAAAATTTGTACACGTTCGAGATAACCTGTTCGAAATATTGCGTGTTTCGATAAGAGAGATTTATATAAAAGGAATATAACGAAATTTATTTTGAACAGGTCCGCCTTACCGATTTATTATTTATTCGATTCCCCAAGAACACAATTTTCAGCCATATCTATACTAACACTAGCGGACCCGGTGCCTGTTTCGCACGGCAAAACAAAATAATAAAAGAAACACACTTGTTTTTAATAAAGTTGGTTTTGTTCCCTATTATTCAACTTTTAATTCTAGTTTCTTACAATCTTAGACTATGTATCACTTAAACTATGTATCTTAGAGCTTTTTCGTAGACAATATTTTTGGTTTTACCATGAGTTGTTGTGTAGATAAAGAAAACTGAAGGCTTGCCAACACGTGAGCACGAAACATATAATTGGCCGTGTGAAAAGCAAGGATATTCTAAATCAATTCCACACAATTCCAACGATTGCCCTTGCGCTTTATTTATTGTAATAGCAAATGCAAGACGTATTGGAAACTGTAGTCTTTTGAATTCAAAAGGTAAATCTGATGGGATCATTGGAATTCGTGGTATCAATACATCTTCACCTTTAAACTTTCCCTTTAAAATTGTTGCTTGGATCAAATTGTTCATGACGTTTTTAACCGCTAATCTTGTCCCATTGCATAATCGTGGTTGATTTATATTTCGAAGCATAATAATGGGAGCACCCACTTTCAATTGTAAACGATGAGGTGGAAATCCGGGTAAATCCAATGAATTCAAAAATTCTGTCGGATAATTAACAGCGTCGTCTTGATTCGTAACCGTGTCAACTGATTGATATGTTACAACCTCGCCAGGAACATGGGTTAAAATGTCTGCATTCATTTGACCAACGTCTTTATTTTTAGCGGCCAGTATAGTTCTTTCAGCTAACCAATTATGATTGCGATAATTTTCTGCAATATTTGGAAAAACACTTGACACCAATTCTTCTTTTGTCGGTGCAATATTACAAAAGTTATCTGGTAAAGTGATTAAGCCAGTTTCACGATCAACAGCAAGTTGACCATTGCCTATTGCCAACAGTTGCCTTGAAAATGTGTCGGCCGATGGATCGTTTTGAATTTGTACTCGCACATTTGTAGTTAAATTGAGTATTTGTACATGTTTCCATAAATAAGATGACTTTAAACATGCTTTTAATTCATCTTCTGGTGTTGAACGGGGAATCACAGGCAATGTCTGACGAAAATCACCAGCCAACAGAATCAAAGCGCCAATATCTTTTGATCATTACTACCCAAGTCTTGTATTGTGTTATTTCATCATTTCGGTACTCTGCAACACCAAACACAGCCATGTCGCTGCCTTTATTTACATACTTGCAGATATATTTAATCGATTTAACAGAATTGCAATATTCTACATTGATATGAGCTTTGAATGCTTTTGATGGTATTGGCGAATAGGGGACAACCCACCTATTATCAACTGTAATATCTTGATTATTGACTCGTAGATTGATTGATTTGCCATTATCATCTGTTGAGCGTTCGCGATACAATGGGTAACCATCATTTCCATTAATTGTCTCGGAAATCAAACCTCTGGGTTACCGCTTCGTGCATTTCCCATCTTTCATACATGGCGACTTAATATTTAGAACACCACATGGTCCATGAATCATACTTTTCGATTTCCTGGATTTCCATACTGGATCGATTTCCTGATCACGAATTTCTGCTGAGATGATGTCATCTATTTGATCGCTTGTTATTTTGTTGACTAACCATACCAAAATATGGGCATGTGGTAATCCTCTCTTTTGCCATTCCATCGAATACATGCAACATCGAACTTCGCCGAAACCCTGATGTTTAATAATAAAATCCTTCAATGACTTCAGCTTCTGTCTAAATACTCGTGCAGTTATGTCGTGACGGTCTGTAGAATATTGCCCTTCATATAAATATTGCTTCATTTCGTCCCATTGTGGATTACATGTAAATGAATTAAACAAATATGGTCGACCATACAAACGAACATAGCAAAGGGCATCTTGTGCATATTCATGCATGTGCCTTGGACTGCCTGTGCTAGCTGGTAAAATAACAACTTGTCCAACATTGTCAACATTTCCATCATTATGTAGATGTATATACTCTTCTGATCGCAACTTCCGTTGATTGAATCGAATAAAGTTCAAACGCTCTGTTTCTATCTTTGCATACATGTCTACGACATATTGATGAAAGAGTCTCCGACATTTCAAAATATGATTTTCCTGATTTTCATACTAATTCTTGTAAAACAAAATTGGAAGAGTATATTAAACACAACAAACACTCACGTGGGTTTGCGGGATCTACTATTTTTAAATTAATAGAGTATCCATCTTCATCCCGACAAAACAAAATTGGGTACTGTAGGGCATCGTAAGAGCGATGTGTTTCACAAACACGTTGTAATTGATTATTTCTTCTACGCAATACAATGTCACGTGATTGAAACTCATCGCCGACAATCACCACAGCAACTTCATTATTTATAGGTGCATTAAATCTTCGTTCGTGTTCTCCGATTGGTCTTCTATCAGCACGAATCACGATTTTATGATCATCAGACGGCATCTGATCAAGTGCTGTGCGAAAAGTATTAATCAAATCATTATGTTCATGAAGCTCTTGCTCTTCGTGGCATTTTTAGAAGAAACTAAACAAAAGATAATAAAGAACTTCAGTAATAAATTGATGAGATCCAGCAAATTCTGGTCTCGAAAAGCACCAAACAGTCACGAAAAGACACGAAAGATGTTAAAAATATGCTGAAAATGTGTCAAAATTCAATTAAAAATTGGCCAAAAAATCGAAATAATTTTTGTCTGCACTCGAAAAGCACCAAAAAGTGACGAAAAGACACGAAAATCTGCTGAAAATGTGACAAAATTCAATTAAAAATTGGCCAAAAAGTTCAAGTAATTTTTAGCTCACTAATCGTACATTAAACAAAAAAAATTCACTCAATTTTTTAATTTTTTTCACAAAATATCAAATTTGAGATTATGTCACAAAATCATATGATGCACTTGTAACATTCAGAACACTTGCTTAGCAAAACAATTGATTTTTATCTCTTTAATCATTGTTTTTTTTACATTTGTTTTAACAAAATATTCAAATTAAAACGATGATTAGAACGAAAATTAATTTATTTTTATCAAAATACTCACCAAAAAATGCAAAGAAATTAATATTTTCAAAAATCGATTATGATAAGATCAATCACCAATGACGTCCAAAGAGAAAAGAGAAATGATAACAAATTGCTATTTGCATCACTCCGTGCAATGCTCTCCAATACACAAACGACCAAAATGTATTCAATACTAATGAATGTAAAAGCAATGTATATTTCTGAGCATAATTTTCATTGAATTCTCAGCTCTGTTCACTCATTTCTGTTAAAATTTCTCCTGAAGAGCCAAAAGTGGTGAAATCCACTAATAGAAAATTCATGGCTCTTGACAGTTTACACGCTTGTCCGTAGTTGAACCTTCTTTATATTATATGTACGTTCTCTGATTCAAGCAGAAGCTGTAATCTTACCGTAATTAACAAATATGCTTCCAAGCTATCACATAAATAGCAAGTATTAGCAAAAGGTTTCACACTTAAAGATAGCAACTGCAACTGCAGCCTCCTCGTTCAAATAGATGTTCTAATTGGTAGCGGTCTCATACCAAAGATAATACGCGAAGGTTTTGAGAAGATTTCAAACACACTTCTGACACAAAAATTTTACAGAACCAGTTATCCCGATACCAACTCAAGTAGAGGAAATTTCAAACGAATACCTAAATTCACAATTAAAGTAATTTCAAAAGTTAAGGAAACTTCCTCTCAAACAAAACTCTGGGGGATCAGTATTGTGAAAACATCTTTAAATCTACAACTACTCGAATAATGGCCGATATGTCGTATAACTATCACTAGAGTCACAATTGTCCAACACCACACGTATTAGCGGAAAAAAACAAAGTAAGAGTTACCATTGGCAGTCCCAATAATAAAAACACATACTACAAAACTTTTCAACTCCGCAGGGTGGCTCTCAGAAATAATTAAAAAAACCATTCTACACAAATCCTTGAGTGCTAGCGCGCTACTATTAGCCGATCCAAAATAAATTGCAAAAATCGCTATTAATACAGAAAAGGCAAATAAATCGCATAATAAACTGATAAAATGGCAAATACAGTAAATCGTCAGTAAAACCAAATAAATACGCAAAATAAAGTTGCATATCTTAAACACCTACTTCTTCTTTACTGGCATAGACACATCTTACGCAATTATAGCCGAGTTAACAGTGCGCCACTCGTTTCTTCTTTTCGTAACGTGGCGCCAATTGGAAATACTAAGCGAAGCCAGGTTCTTCTCGACCTAATCTTTTGAACGGAGTGGATGTCTTCCACTTCCTCTGCTTCCCCGGCGAGTATTGCGTCGAATACTTTCAGTCGCTGTCTCCAAATTCAATGAAATATGTCAATGTCGTCATATATCTCATACAGCTCATCATTCCATCGAATACGATATTCGCTTTCTCTCGAAAACTCGCAACATCGACTCATCAGATGTTGTCATCGTCCATGGCTCTGCACCATATAGCAGTACGGGAATAATGAGTGACTTATAGAGTTTGGATTTTTTTCGTCGAAAGAGGACTTTACTTTCCGACTGCCTACTCAGTCCAAAGTAGCACCTTTTGGCAAGAGTTAGTCTCCGTTGGATTTCGAGGCTGACATTGTTGTTGCGGTAAATGATGAATCCAAGATAGACGAAATTATCTACAATTTCGAAGTTATGACTGTCAATAGTGACGTGAGATTCTAGTGCAACGACTGTCTGTTTGATGACAGGAGACATTTCTTCTTGCTCTCGTTCACTGACAGACCCATTTGCTTTGCTTCCTTATCCAGTCCAGAGAAAGCAGAACTAATGACGCAGATGTTGAGGCCAATGATATCAATATCATCGGCATACGCCAGCAGCTTTACACTCTTATGGAAGAAGCATTTTCTGTCAAAAACAGCTTTGAAATCCACGAGGATGTGGTGTGTGTCGATTGGTGTAGATCTGGTCGGTTTTTGATTTTCCATGTCTACAGCCACACTGATAAGTTCCAATCACTTTGTTAACGGTGGGATTTAATCTTTTACACAATACTCGATCTCACGGATCTCAATACTTATCTCACGGTGGTTGGCGCAGATTGTTGGGTCTTCCTTTTTGTGGATTGGGTAGAGCACACTCAAATTCCAATCGTTGGGCATGCTTTCGTACGACCATATTTTACAAAGAAGCTGATGCATGTTCCTTATCAGTTGCTTCGCTGTAATTCAGACGGGTAATTGCTATTCGAACTTCTTCATGGTCGGACAATGAAACGTCTGTTCCATCGTCATCGATTGGAGAAACGGGTTTGCCTTCACCTGGCTTTATGCTTTCACTGCCATTCAGCAGGTTGGAGAAGTGTTCCCTCCATAATTTAAGTATGCTCTGGGCATCGGTTACTAGATCACATTTCAGGGTTCTACAGGAGTATGCTCTGGTCTTAAAACCTTCTGTTAGCCGCCGCATTTTTTCGTATAATTTTTGAGCATTACCACTGTAGGCCGGCTTGTTAAGCTCTGCATACTCACACACTTCGGCCTTCCTTTCTTTCTGTCTGCAAATGCGTCTCGCTTCCCTCTTCAACTCTGTGTACCTTTTCCATCCCACGCTTGTTGTGGTCGATCGTAAAGTTGCGAGATAGGCAGTCTGTTTTCTCTCCACTGCGATACGGCACCAGCTGTTCTTTTGCATTTTCCGAAAATCGATGGTTTCAGTTGCAGCTGTACGTAAGGAGTGTGCCATGCCGACCAAGAGTTTACTTATACTGAGTTGTTGACGAGTGCTCTCAGAGAGCAGGAGTGCAAGCCGAGTAGAAAATCGTTGGACTATCTGTTGTGATTGCAACTTCTCGACGTCGAAACTTCCTTGTGTTTGTTGACGTTCGTTTTTTGCTGCAAAGAGGTGGGTGCGAATCTTGGCTGCAACAAGATAGTGGTCCGACTCGATGTTAGGACCTAGGAGCGTACACACGTTAAGAACGATGGAGACGTGTCTTTGGTCTATCACAACATGTTCGATCTGGTTGGTGGCTTTTCGATTCGGAGACAGCCAGGTAGCTAGTGAATTATTCTATGCTGGAATCTAGTACTACAGATAACATTTCGGGCCCCGGCGAAGTCAATCAATCTCAACCCACTTGGTTATGTGGGTACATCGTCCTTCTCTTCCATCGAAGCGTGGGCGCAAATCAGCGATATGGTGAAGAACCTCGCTTTGATGCGGATTGTGGCTAGATGTTCATTCACCGGAGTGAATAACATTACTCGGCGACGGAGTCGCTCTCTCACCATGATTCCCACACCGAACTTGCGCTCCTTTATATGGCCACTGTAGTAAATGTCAGAAGGACCTACTCGCCTCAGTGTTTGTCCCGTCCATCGCGTTTCTCGTACGGCAGTGATGTGATATTAACCAGCTGGGCAGCGGCACCTTTCCTAGTAAGGGAACGGACATTCCAGGTGCTTGCCCTTAAATCGTTATCCTTAAGCACACTCCCGTGCAGGGGATATTTCGCCTTCTCACTTTAGCCCGCCTTCGAAAGGATGTTTTCTTGCTACTCAGACGATACTTGGTCAAAGACCTGAAGTTGTGAGCTGCTTGAGCCATATAATCATTTCTGGCCACTCCCAAGTGAATGGCAATCAGAGAACTTTCCTCACTTGTGTGAACTTCTGCTTACGACTTCATTGTGTTCATCTTTGAAGAATACAGCACTTATTTGCCTGTATTTTTAATTTGTTTTCCAAAAATTTCAAAACAATATATGTCAGTAAACTTATATGCTCTTCAAATAAATTTGAAAAGTTAGTATATCGTCTAAATATACGACACATATTTTATAGGTGTATTCTCTCAATATGTTTTTCATACATTTTTTAAATGCAGTTGGGATAATTTTCAACCCGAAATACTTTCGAACGTATTCATATAGTCCTACCGGAATAACAAAAACTGTTTTCTCGGTGTCCCTTTCCAAACTTAAATCTGGTGGTAACATTTTGCCTAATTTATTCTGCTAAAGTACAGTGCTTTGCACAATTTATCCAATATTCCTCCGACATTTGGTGGAGGACACTTATCGTCTACAATTAATTGATTTAATTTTTTATAAACATCTAGGCTAAATTTCAGAATTATCTATCTTATTTGGTACCATTAAGATTGGTGAGCTATATCTAATGCGACTTTTCCTAATTGTTCCTTGCTCTTCTAATTCACAAATTTGTCTCTTATTTCCTTTTGATGTTTGGAGGTAATCTTTATATTTTTGAACTTATTTGTTGACCTGTTATTGTTTTTGTCCCTCTGTTTTTGCACATCTGGGGATATCTTTGTAAATGAGTTTATTAAAACCTTTCAATAATTCTTGAATTTCCCTTTTCTCACCTGATTTTAAACGATCAAGGTTTATGTTTTTTACTTTCAATGAGTAATCTTGCTGACGCATCGACTTCATGTGGAATTATAGATTCACACCATTTTATCAAAATTATTGCCAAATTTTGACATCAATTGATTTTACATTTTTGAAAATGAAATCATTCCTGTTAACAAATTATATGGTTTATAAAATTCCATGAATACCCATCCAAGGAGGCAAGGACTCTTTACCTTATTATTTGACGTGCTTTGATAGTGCTTTCACGTTTAAAAACAGGTAATTTAAATTTTTCAAAACCATCTTATTCCAAAGTGCTTGTGGTTGAGCCTGAGCGGACCCAAGCAAACAATTTATTTCAAAAAACGTTAATATTATAATAACTTTGCTTTGCAACAACGTATAGTTGTTGGCGTACTCCGATGATATTGATATCACTGGCCACAACAACCGCGCCGTTAGTTCTGCTTTCCCCAGACTTGATAAGGAAGCGAAGCGTATGGATATGGCTGTGGACGAGGACAAAACGAAATATCTCGTGTCATCAAATAAACAGTCGTCGAATTTCCGACTTGACTCACAAGGCACTGTTGACAGTCATACCCTTGAACCTATTACGCCTATCTGGGAGGCAGCATCAACACTAATAACTAAGTCAGCTTCGAAATCCAACACAGAATATATCTTGCTAAATATTGGTGGTTTACACAGTGTTCAAGTGTACGGACGTGTTTTTTAATTCGCTCCGTGAATTTTGTGATTAAAACGCATAAAAGCAAAAATTAAAAAAAAAAAAAAACAAAAAATAAACAAATAGCTAACAGTGCACACAAGTTATTATATTTAAACATAAACAAATTGTGCACGAAACAAAAAGTAAAAACAAAAAAAAGAAAAATAATCAACAATCAAAAATGAGTGCTACTCAGCCTCACCAACAAGGCCGTAGGCATTCTTTAAATGCCTACTTTAGCTATGTCGAGCCAACAACAGTAACTCCTGGCAAAAACAAAATTAACGGCGATGACTCATCATCGCAGCGATCAACCGAAAGAGCAAGTAAGCAAGCGCAGTCAGCAGAAGCAGCAGAGAACAGCAAACGGGCAACAACAAATGCGCCGACAGTAAACAGTATGCAAGTACCAGCAAGCACACGGACAGTGAAGGAAAACAAAATGCAAGGTGAGAATGTACCAAGCAAAAAGGGCCGTCTGTTCAGACTGGTATTGATCGCTATATTAACGTAAAAAGGAAACTAAGTCCAGTTAAATCAGCGGTCAATACCAAAAAATTTCAACCAGGCACGCCAAATAGTAAAAAGCCAGAAATCCTAAATGGCAACAGATTTGCCATACTAAGCAATGGTTCAGACGACGATGCGAAGGGTACCACCACAGTCGTTAATGCCAAACCACCCCAATATATTTGCGCGAGCGTAGCAGTAATGCTCTCGTTGCTGAATTAAGCAAAATTGTAGGTACTAACAATTTTCATATAGTGCCTTTGAAAAAGGCAATATAGACGAAACAAAAATTCAGACCTACACTGAAAAAAGTTTCATGGAAATCGTTAAATTTTTGTCAAATAAAAACAAAAATTATTATTCGTATCAACTGAAGAGCTCTAAGGGCCTAGTTGTTGTAATCAAGGGTATAGAGTCCGCCGTAGACTCCAGTGAAGTCAAAGAAGCACTGGAAGAATGCGGTTTTGGTATTAAAACTGTTGTAAATATATTTAATAGAAACAAAGTACCACAGCCAATGTTTAAAATTGAACTGTTGCCCAATTCGAATCAACTTAAAAAAAATGAGACCCATCCTATATATAATCTTAAATATTTGCTGCATCGTAGAGTAACTGTGGAAGAACCACATAAAAGAAACGGCCCGGTACAATGTACTAACTGCCAAGAATATGGGCATACTAAATCATATTGCACTCAACGCAGTGTTTGTGTGGTATGTGGTGATTTACATCCCACTTCAAAATGCACCCTTAAGAAAGAAGAATTAAATAAAAAATGCAGCAATTGCGGAGGAAATCACACTGCTAACTACAGAGGTTGCCCTGTATATAAAGATTTGAAATCAAAGTTGTCACAGGGCATTCAAGCACGTCGTAACCAAATGTTACAAACACCCCGTAATGAAATTATAGCAACCTCAGAAAAAAGATCAAATCCCATTACTTCTAACAATAATAATATGCAAGGAAGCTATGCAAATGTGGTGAAAGGCAACACTGTGCAAATGCAACAGCCGCAAAATCCTCCAAATGGAGGTATTGAAACTATGATTATAAATCTTACACAGTGCATGACACAATTTATGTCCACCATGCAAAACATGATCCAGGATTTAATAAAATCTCAAAATCAAATGCTGCAAAATTTATTAAGTAAAAAATGAGCTTCCTAAATATCTGTATATGGAATGCTAACGGTGTTAACCAACATAAATTAGAGATTATCAGATTTCTGTCTGAAAAGAATATAGATGTAATGCTTATTTCAGAAACTCATCTAACAAATAAAAATAATTTCAGTATACCAGGATTTAGGCTATATGTTACAAATCATCCGGATGGAAAAGCGCATGGTGGCACGGCAGTGTTGATTAGAAATCGTTTAAACCACTATGCCCTAGAATCTCATGCTACTCCACAGTTACAAGCTACAACAATATCACTCAAAAATCGGGGTTGTGACTTAAACCTTACGGCTATATACTGTCCACCTCGTTTTAAAACTACAGAAATCGAGTTTAAAGACTTTTTTGGAACACTAGGTCAAAGATTTCTAGCAGGTGGAGATTACAACGCAAAACATACGTACTGGGGCTCACGTCTTATTAATCCGAAAGGACGACAGTTGTACTACACTATTATGAATAAGCATAATAAGCTGGATATAATATCTCCTGGTAAGCCGACATACTGGCCCAGTGATAGAAGAAAACTACCAGACTTAATAGATTTTGCTGTAGTCAAAAATATAGATAGATCACTTATGACAGCTGACACATGTACAGACTTATCATCTGATCATTCTCCTGTACTAATAAAGTTATACGAACAGCCCATGATATTTGAGCCAAAAGTTTCTCTAACATCATATAAAACTAACTGGATGAAGTATAGAAAGTATATCAGCAGCCATATCAATATTGATTGCAAAATAAATACAGAAAGAGACATTGATGAAAATATAAGAGAAATTAATGACCTAATAACTAATGCAGCTGTACTGGCAACACCAGAAAGAAACAATAAACCAGTTGGTTTTAGAAAGATCACAAATAATGAAATAGAGAAACTTGTAAATGAGAAAAGGCGAGCTAGGCGGGAATGGCAGTTAAATCGCTCCCCTTCAACTCTGCTTCAACTGAAATCTGCTGTACGAAAGTTAAAAAAGCGCTTAAACATGAAGAAGAACACAACACTGAAAATTATATAAAAAAATTGTGTCCAAATTCTAGCAAGCAAAACTCCCTTTGGAAAGCCCAAAAATCTTTCAAGCCACCAGTAGTTTCCAACATGCCTCTAAGACAGTTGAATGGTAATTGGGCACGTAGTGATGAGGATAAAGCAAATTGCTTTGCAAATCACCTAGAAAAGGTATTTCAACCCAATTCCCAAAGAACAACTTTGAGTTGCCAACCTTGCCTAATACCGCAAACGAGTCGCATGTGTCTATTAGGACTTCTACTTCTGAAGTTACTAGAATAATAAAAGAACTAAACCCAAAAAAGTCACCAGGATATGATAATATTACCCCAAAAATGATAATTGAGTTACCAAATATTGCTGTAGAAGTTCTCTCTTTGATCTTCAATGCAATTCTTAATCTCGGACACCATCCTAATTCATGGAAAAAGTCGCAGATTATCTTGATAGACAAACCTGAGAAAGACTTAACACAGCCGTCTTCATACAGACCAATCAGTCTTCTATCCTGTCTTTCTAAAATATTTGAAAAAGTGTTGCTATCAAAGATGTCTCCTTTCCTCCACGAAAATAATATAATACCAACGCACCAATTCGGGTTTCGTGAAAAACATAGCACGATAGAGCAAGTAAATAGAATTACTAACGAAATAAGAAAAGCATTTGAGCACAGAGAGTACTGTTCAGCTATATTCCTAGACGTGGCTCAGGCGTTTGATAAGGTATGGCATGAGGGCCTTTTATATAAGATTAAAAATATCCTACCTTCAGAATTGTATAAAATATTGGAGTCTTATTTAAAAAATAGAAAATTTATGGTAAAAGTGGGAGATTTCATATCTGATGAAAGACAGATAAGGGCTGGCGTACCCCAGGGCAGTGTTTTAGGCCCAACACTATACATCATATATACAGCAGATCTTCCAACAGCTAATAATATATTGACTTCAACTTTTGCGGATGACACAGCTTTAGTGAGCCGTAACAAATGCCACATAATAGCATCAAGAATACTAGCCGAGCACCTAAGGTTTGTCGAAGAATGGCTAGCCAACTGGCGTATAAATGTTAATGAACAAAAGTGTAAGCATGTTACATTTTCGCTTAGACCAAAAATGTGTCCGGAAGTAAAAATTAATAATATTTTAGTACCCCAAGCGAATGAAGTAACTTATCTTGGTATTCACCTCGATAGAAGACTTACGTGGAGAAAACACATAGCAGTAAAATAACTTGCATGAAGATAAGAGCTGCAAATTTAAATTGGCTATTAAATAAAAACTCCAAACTTAGCCTAGACAACAAAGTGCTTTTATATAAAGCGGTCATAAAGCCGATTTGGATGTATGGAATTCAACTGTGGGGTACGACCTGTGCAACTAATATAGACATAATACAAAGGTTCCAATCAAAAATGCTTAGATCAATCACGTGTTCGCCATGGTACATGCGTAATGAAAATATCCATAAAGACCTTGGTATTTCTATGGTAAAGAAAGAAGTAGAAGACAGCAAATTGAAATATATATCTAAACTCCGTGATCACCCAAACCCTTTGGCTAATGCTTTGGTACATTCCTGCAATCAAACACGCCTTAAAAGAAGAGATATGCCCGCGTACTAAGGAGCAATGTATCACCAAAACAGCTCAATCACTTGCTTGAGCGTGTCTAGTTTTTAAATAGATTTAAGATTTTATAACTTATTGTTAGGCTTTAAAACAAAAAGCAGATTCAATAAATAAAAAAAAGATATTGAAACAAAAAAAAAAAAAAAAAAAAATATTGCTACTTCCGACTGAGGAGGCAATTGAGAAGTAAAGTCGTCTTTCGACGAACAAAACCCAAACACTATAAGTCACTCATTATTATCGTCCTGCCCTAGGGTGCAGAGGTATCGACGATGACAACATCTGATGAGTCGATGTTGCCAGTTTTCGAGAGAAAGGTTCTGCGAAAGATTTATTCATTCGATGGAACGATGAGCTGTATGAGATATACGACGGCATTGACATAGTTCAGCGAATTAAAAGACAGCGACTGGGCTGACTAGGTCATGTTGTCCGAATGAACGAAAACCCTCCAGCTCGACTTAGTGATAAGAAGAAACGACTGGCACGCTGTTGTTAACTCGGCTATAATTCCGTAAGCGGTGTTTACGCCAAGAAAGAAGAAGAAGAAGGCAGCAATATAAATTGATTTTTAGGACCTCTGACCTGTGATAGACCAACATACAGTTGGCCATGGGTAAAGCATTTTTTTCATAGGTTAATTCATACTGATTCGAAAGTTTGGCCTTGAGACTTGTTTGTGGTTAGAGCGAAATTTGTTTCACCGGAAATTGAAGCCATTTAAATGGGATGGGCAGATTCCTTGGGATCATCGGAATCCTCGGTATATGAGCTAGTTTGCCAGCTGCTGGGCCGCTTATAATGGTTGCTACAATTAAATTGTCCTTCAATTACTTAATAACTTTTTGAATAATTAAATCGTTTATTCCGCTGACACTATCATTCCTTGGTGATATTATTGCCCTAGAATACACCCAATGAAATTCCTTTTCGAGCAAATTATCGATGTCAAGGTATACTGCATCTATTAAAATTTCTAAACTATGAACTATTTGGCCTAGAGACTCATAAAAAAGAATATTGCAATTACTCTTTATATTTGGAGTGGGGAAAAAGTCCTTCCCCAAGTTTAAGCAGTTGCTGTGTAAAATCATTATAAGTGATTCCATGAATATGAGCTTTCATATTTGTCCGTAATTTTATATTTTCAATCGAAGCCCATAAGGGCGACGATATTAAGCATGCTTTGATGATATCTGCTCGCACACCTCTGTTAATGACAGGAAGAGTCTGTTGGAAATATCCAGCCAATAAAAAAGTTATCCCGCAAAAGAGCAAAGGAGTTTCTACGGTCTTTTAATGTTCTGTCCACGGCCTCTATATGTGCTTTATGGCTTATGGTGCATTCATTCCACATAATCAATGAGGCGTCTTGCAATAGTTAATCAAGAGGCCCCGTTTTTGCGGATAGAACATATTGATTGTTGTTCAAGATTTATGGATAACGGATGTTTAAAAGATGAATGAGCAGTTTTTCCATCCTTTAGAGTTGCAACAATTCCTGACGAAGCCACTGCTAACTTCCCTGTTTGTCTTATTTTAGCAAGTATTGAATTCACAAGAAACGTCTTGCCAGTGTTTTGGTTATTATTTTTCAGTGTGTTGCCGCTTAGCTAAATGTTAAATAACATTCTCTGTCTAAAGTTAGCATTCTCTGTTATAAATAAATAATGAATGTCTTTTTTGAATTTACACTCGTAAGTCGGTTAAAAATTAACATATTCATATTTTTTTTTTTCAAACCATCCACTCATTGGATTATATGGTGGTTCAGACAATTTTTCTTTTCATGCAACGGTTTAGTCAGCTATAGCGAACAGACCAATACCCAACTTCATTTTATATATAAGATATGTAACTCTATATCTCTCTTGATTTGTTTCAAGTGTTACAAGCAGAAATTAATGTGAATATGCATACTCTCCAGCGAATCAAACGCACTATATACCGGATTCTCAAACAAGCGGGTAGCACATGTGGTGCAGGCCTGCGCTAACATGTAGTATCTTCTAACTAAAATTTATTTGAAATATGCAAAATGAAACTTGGTAGTACTGAAGACAGCGGCTATACCACTTTAATATACGTATACTCTCTTGTACGAATTCGATACCTTTGTTGTTGCTTTTACAAGTAATATTTTTTAAAGAGAGCAGAGGCGGATTGAAAAATATGCAATAAAAATTTTAATCCCAAGCATATAACTAAGAATTAAAAAAATATTTTTTTTTTGTTTTTAAATTAACATTTTTTCACGTTTGCGAACTTTTTCAAAATATATAAAAAAATTAAAAAAAAAAAAGGTGCGTGGAGTCCCTACGCGCGGATGAAGTTATACTTCTTAGTGATATTCCAAGAAATGCATATCATTTTGTATGAAAGAAAACTAGAAAACTTAAATTCACATTTTATAAATTTTATTATATCAGCTATCATTTCTTTTGTAATCCACAACACGCGTTTCTCCTTTTCCCGCCTCTGCTTTTTGCTGCGTGCTCTCTGCGACAGTATTCTCGATAATATTGTGCTGTTTTCCCTCCTCTTGAAACGCGGGCTACACTGTCTTTTCCGCTGTAAAATCAATTTAAAATCAAAACATTAAAATTCTTGCCAATCCAATTGATATTAGTTTCAAGGCACAAGTTTAATGCACAAGGTGCATCTATTACGGACAATTGAAATGTTCAGAAGAAACTTACCATCACATAACCTGGAATCCGCTGTGTTATGCGTATTATCACTGTCACAATTCTCTCACATATTCTAACCGAGAATATGAAGAGACAGAAATATATGTATTTATAAAATGATTTCTTTGATATTCCATAGGATGGAAATATGTATGTAGAACTCTTTTATTTTTGATTTATTATTTTTCAAATTATTTAATGCTAAAGTTGATCTTATTTTATAATAACTCATTTTAAATATATAAAAGATTTACCTAAACATTATGATGATATTTTCATGATTCATACGCAATGTACGAATGTAAGCAATTTCGTTTTGCGGTCGGCATTTCAATTTCTCATGCTTCAATTTTTGCTTTCAACCAAGAAATCGCTTGTATGTATGTATGTATGTGCAATATATGCCTTTGCGTTTTGCCGTCGGCATTTCCATATTGACATGAAAAAGTAATTATGTATTTCATTGTTTCGTTTTGGCGCAATTTTGTATATTAAGACAAGTGTCAAAAATTGCGCCAAAATCAAATATATTATATATTCATATGTAAACATGTTTTAAACTTTACATAAAATTGAAGTGTCATTAATTGTGCCAATTTTCACAAAGTTGGAAATTTTGCGCGAATCTATATTATATATTTATATGCAAACATGTTTTAAACTTTATATAAAATTGAAGTGTCATCAATTGCGCCAATTTTCATAAAGTGGGAAATTTTGCGCGAATAAGACGTGTGCGGGTTAAGTCGTGAATTTTACTTATATTAATTAATTTGAAAGTGCCGAAAAATGTGAAACGAAATTTCAATAAATTTAAATAAATTTAAGTAAATTTACACGTATTTTCATTTATATTTAATTGTCAATAAATTTTTTAAAAATCATTTGCCCTAGTTGTCCAATTTTTTATTTTCTCACACATTTCAGCCGATTTTTGTATAGAAATTTGACCGGCGTAGAAGCAAAATGCAAAATAATAAATAATAATAATAATAATAATAATAAATAATGCATATGTATATTATGTATATTGCTGTGATAAATTTAATTTCTATTAGTAAGAAAAATATTTATTTGTATAGTATACGATGTCAAAAGGCATACATCTTCTATCCTATCTTGTGTATCTGCACATGCTCATATGAGTGTATGTATGTGCGCTTGTGCGCGTTCAGAAATTGAAATCATATTTTCATCACTTATTAAAATACTTATTACATGTGCGCGCATTGACTTGTATGTTCATACATTCATATATACTTATATGTACATATATTTGCATACATTCTTAATTGGCGTAGACACCGCTTACGCGATTATAGCCGAGTGGAGGATGGAGTCATGTGTAGAAGTTCACGCAAGTGAGGAAAGTTCTCTGATCGCCATTCACTTGGGAGTGGCCAGAAACGATTCTTTTACACATGGCTCAACCAGCTCACTACTTCCGGTCTTTGACCAAGTATCCTCTGGGTAGCCTAAGAACATCCGTTTGAAGGCGAGCTAAAGCCAACCAAAAAATGCACAAGCATACAAACATACATATGCGTACACATATGAATATGTCACCAACAAAGAATTGATCTTCACAAGACAATATGGCAGCCAAATTGGCGAAGAACAAGTGTAGTACATTTTACAACAAAAACGATTTCATTCATGAACGCAGGCGCAAATTCCACAAGCGATCTCGCTTCATTCATAAAAACAGAGGCCGTAACATCTCCCCGAGCATGCCTTTGCCAACAAGTCGTCTTTTCGCAAAAGCCAAAAATCATAAATTGCACAACTTTCTAGTGCTTCTCGCAAAAATCTGCGTTGATATGTATTCCCGATCATACGTATACATACATATGTACATATTTACGCATATTTGTAGGCGAAGCTGCTACAGCGGCAAGGGTGACAATCGGCGGCCATTGCTTTACTTATGCCATAAAAATTCTTTTGCTACGAATATGGAAATGACAACGAAATAATGCAAATATGCATATTTCTAAAGGTCATTGAAACGATATACTTCAGATAAAACGATATACTTCGTCATCGCGGGTCGATCTCCAAAAAATGTAAATGAAGACTAACTACAGAAATGATCCTGTAAAGTATAGCCTTAATTTTTCAACGGCCAACGCAGAGTATTTCAACCAAAAGATACGCAAAATAGTTGAGAATTCCCAGAGATGAAAGACAAACGAAAGAAAAAGAAGCATAACTTCAATAATGCACAAGCATACAAACATACATATGCGCACACATGTGAATATGTCACCAACCAAAAATTTAAACATTGTTCTACAAAAACAACAATAGCATAAGCATGGCAACATTGTGTTGTTGGTAGAAAAGCCGAGTTGTGCCGAAAGAAACGAACAAACGATCGCCGATTGTCACCGCTTCGCTTGCTGCTCGAACATCTTCGCAGACAAGGCTGCGTTAGATTCATATTGAGCAAGGTTGCGCAACCTGAATCTATCGCAACCTCTTCCGAACTCGTATAAGAAGTATAACTTCAAAAATAAAATCTAAAACTCTATGATAATCTAGATAAACTTTTAAAATATCCCTATAAATAACATACAAAGGGGGAGACACTGTCTACGTAAAAACAGATAGGCGTAAAAAACAAGCTATAAAATACAATAAACATAAAATTGCAGCAAAAGAAAATAAAATAAAATCGTATGACATTATTTTGTTATAATTTTCTTCAATAATAGTTATCTGTATGTAGAATTATGCGGTTGCTTTTTTATATTGTTTTGATATAAAACTAACTTTGAATATAAATTAATGAATACAATAAAATTTAAAATATTATTTACAAACTTGAATTTGTCAATAATGAATTCAAATAAAAGTTGGTTGAATTCATTTCAGATTTTCTGAGAAATTTGCATATGCATTTAATTTTACGACTTTTTTAGTGTTGTACGCAGAGTTATGCGGACAAGTCAGAGAACTTAAAACATAGAGAAGGTGCAGGTTCGATGTCGAACATTTTATAGAATTGAAGTACGGAATTCACCTCACAACCACATAATTCACGCTGTGAAATATTATCATTTTTAACAGTTCTTCACATACTCAAACAGAATATGAAGAGAAATTAATATACTTCTGTATGCATGCTCCTTATGATACTCCCAACCACAGCATTGTGATATTTTCATGCTTCAATTTTTGCTTTGAACCAGGCAATCGCAATGTATGCAAATCTGTATGCTTTTGCGTTTTGGCGTCGGCATTTCCACATTGGCATGTAAAAATAATTATATGAGTATAATTTTGAATGAATGCGTGCATAGTAATATTTATAGCCAATTTGGACTTACATATCTAATAATTTTATTTGATTTTTACATAATATACTATACTAATAAATATTTTTGTATTATGTTTCTTACTAATAGAAATTTAATTTATCACAACAATATATAAATACATCGTATATTATATTAATCTTAAGTATCTGCACATGCTCATATGAATGTATGTATAAGCATGTGCGCGTTCAGAAATTCAAATCATGATTTTATCACTTATCAATATATTATATGTGCGCGCATTGATCTGCCTGTTCATACATTCATATATACTTATAATGTATGTACATGTATCTGTATACATTGCAAAATCGTGAAAAATTATATAAAAAATAATTTTAAATAAATTTTTATTTCAAATAAATTATATTTATTTCGAGTATTACAAAATGAAGATGTGCCAAATGAACTTCATTTCTTCAAAGAAAATTGATGGCCTTCATGAAATATACGTATTCGCATTATTTCGTTATCATTTCCATATTTGTACCAATAGAATTTCTATAGCATATACATATGTATATTATTTCTTCAGATGGTTTCCTTTGTTTTGGGAGCAGAACCAAAACTTTCCACGAGTCGGGGAACACCTCTTCCTTTATACAAGCGTTGTACATTTTTGAGCTTATAGCTTCCTTCAGGGCTCTATTAGGTATGTCATCTAATCCGGTTGCTTTGTTGTTTTTTATTTTCTTTACTATGGCCAGGAGCTCCTCTTCTGTGACTAATGGTGGTGACTCTGCAGCTTCGTTTCGTCGATTGGCATAGGAAATCTGATCGTGTTTCAGGAATAGATGCATAATATAGATAAATCTTTAGGTTGTTGCTGCTTATTTTTAAATGTTGACATACAGATTTTGTAAGCAGTTCCCCAAGGGTCAAGGTTTGCTTTTTCACAGATCTTCTCAAAACATGATTTTTTGCTTCGTGTAGTTGCAGACTTCAGCTTCTTGTGGCTTTTTAATTCTTTTCTAAGTCTATTTTCATTCGTTTCAATGTGGTTACGCTGCAGACGTCGTCTAGCTGAGTGACAAAACTTTCTCAGAGTGGCAATTTCCTCATTCCACCAATATACCGGGCGCCGCTTGTTGTGATGAGTTGTTCTACGCTTTGTCGCGTCGCATGCTGCGACCAGTTCCTTTCGCACAGTCGATACCAGATGGGCGGCGTCGTCCTCTGGTGCTCTTGATGCACTCCAGACTAGCTGAAACAGGTCTGCATCGAACACCTGTTGCTTCCAGCTTCGCTTTCGGGAAGTGTATCTGCTGAGGGGTTCCGGCTCTGGGGTGTACGAAATTTGAGCTATAATGGCCATATGATCACTATTTGTGTACATATTTGACACTGTTGACTTAATGTGCCTGCTGAGTGAATCATTTGCGAACATATGGATCCTTGCGTCAATTATGGATCCTTTGCTTCCTTTTTGGTATGTGTTTTGCGTTCCACTCTTTATTATTCGTTTGACTTAAGAATTCTTGAATTAGGCGCCCGCGATGGTTTGTATATATGCTGCCCCATGCAGTCAACCATGCATTAAAATCCCCCACTATTACAATTGGAGCTTTGCCTCTGGTTTCTAAAGACAGTCTTAAGAGGAAATCTTCAAATTCTGTAATTGCTGCGCTGTGAAGAGCATAGCAACTTACAAAATATATCCCTCGTATATTCGCCCGTGTAAAACAGTTATGAGCTTCTCTGGAACTGGTCTTAAAAGGCTGTCCTTTGCAGGACCATATTGCTGCCTTGCCGGTTTTGTCTGCAATCCATGTGGTTTCCGGACGCTGGGAGTATTGCTCACTTAGTATGGCGACATCAATGTTATCTTCTGTAACTGTCTGATCTAGCAAATCCTGTGCTGCTGCGCAATGATTTAAATTTAACTGTATTATCCTCATTTTCTTAGAGACTTCTTCATCTCCAGGTACTTGGGGCAAGTCATGCTCAATACTGAGTGTTCCCCTTTGCAGAGCATGCAGCTCGAAAAGTTGGGGCATACCTTTGCTAAATGACCCGCGGTTCCACAACGTGTGCATTGAGAAGATCTGTCTGTCAAACTGCAGCAGTTACGCGCCATGTGACCCAGGTGGAAACACTTATAGCATCTGGGAATAGGCGAGTACTCTCGAAGGCGACAGATCGACCACCCTATCTTAACTTTGCCCAGATTTAGTGCAGCTTTAGCATCCTGAGCACGTAGGCATACAAGCGCTATCTGGGTTTTTCTCATACTTTTGACGCTTGATTTCTCCAGGTTTTGGAGTCCACACTCTTTTTTTAGCGCCTCGCAGATTTCTTCAGGTGTAGTAATTTCGTCTAAATCCTTACAAACTATTGTGACGCTATGAGTTTTTGGCTGTATCAGCGCCATTCCACCCACCGCTCCCTCTAAGAGGGGTTTGGAATGATTCGGCTCTCTTGTCCGCCTGATTTTTTAGCTCAATCAGTAGGTCTCCTTTCAGCGTTTTTCGTATGTATGACACGTTTGATTCCAGCTCTTCAAGACCGCTGTCGCTTTTTATCTTCCGGAGAATATCAGCACACGACGCACCTTCCTTTTTCGTTATTATGATGGCGTCCGGTTTCGCTCTTATTTTCTTTTGAATCGGATTCCTATTTTTAACAACATCCATCCATCTTTCACATTTATGTTGACCCGTAATATCTATTACTTTCTTGACCTCTCTGGTCATTTGTTACACCTTTTCAATAGCCTTTTTTGGTTTTTTTGTGGGGGGTAGTTCTCCCGATGCTTCTCGCAGCCTCTTTGGGGTGATCAACTCTTTAGAAATATGAGAAAGCTGTGTTGCTTTCTCAGGCATAATTTGCTTCTCCGGTTTCTCAGTTTTGTTATATAAGCTCATTATGGTACTCAATAAATCGCGCATAGCCTGGTTTACGTGCCTTTGACTAGCCATCATATTTTCCAACTCTTTTATTTTGCAACCCAGCTTTTTAAAATAGTTGGATGATTCATTATTTAGAGATGTCTCTTCACTTTTGCTTGCCCGGTCAGCAGTTTCGTCACTAAATGTTGATCCAGCAGCAGTGGATTCCTCATTTCGGCCGTTAGGGGGCGGAATTTTAGAATTACTCCGAAAAGGATTCTCTGGTGTACGCCCCATACTATTCTCAAAGGCCATACCTCAGTGAGAAAATAGTTGGGTACACCTGTCAATGAGTACGTTCAATCCCTGCTGCTAAAACCTAATTTATATTATAAACCAAAAGCAGAACGAAAAGGAGAAAAAAGCGAAAAGGCGAAAACGGAAAACAGCTGATTTATCAAAACAAAGCGGCAAATTAAAAAATTAGCGCACGTTTGATTCGCTGTTAGTAGGGGAAATAATAAAATATAACTAAAAAAATTTGGAAATTTGCCACGAAGGGGCAGGTATTTGGAAATAAATTTTTTTTAAATTAAATTGTACTTATCAATTTCTTTAGGTTTTGTACCCACTTGGATCGTCCGGAATTCCGGCAAATCCCAAGCCAAACCAAGTGTGATTTCACTATTAAAAACTAGGATTATTCCACGAACAATCAAAGAGCTCCAAAAAACACATCCACTTCACTCAACACTAAAAAACCATCCATTATGTGTACGCATATGTAAGTATGTTTGTATGCTTGTGCATTATTTGTTCGGCAATGTATACAAATATATGTACATACATTATAAGTATATATGAATGTATGAACAGGCAGATCAATGTGCGCACATGTAATATATTGATAAGTGATAAAATCATGATTTGAATTTCTGAACGCGCACATGCTTATACATACATTCATATGAGCATGTGCAGATACATAAGATTAATATGATAGACGATGTATTTATATATTGTTGTGATAAATTCAATTTCTATTAGTAAGAAACATAATACAAAAATATTTATTAGTATAGTATATTATGTAAAAATCAAATAAAATTATTAGATATGTAAGTCCAAATTGGCTATAAATATTACTATGCACGCATTCATTCAAAATTATACTCATATAATTATTTTTACATGCCAATGTGGAAATGCCGACGCCAAAACGCAAAAGCATACAGATTTGCATACATTGCGATTGCCTGGTTCAAAGCAAAAATTGAAGCATGAAAATATCACAATGCTGTGGTTGGGAGTATAATAAGGAGCATGCATACATAAGTATATTAATTTCTCTTCATATTCTGTTTGAGTATGTGAAGAACTGTTAAAAATGATAACATTTCACAGCGTGAATTATGTGGTTGTGAGGTGAATTCCGTACTTCAATTCTATAAAATGTTCGACATCGAACCTGCACCTTCTCTATGTTTTAAGTTCTCTGACTTGTCCGCATAACTCTGCGTACAGCACTAAAAAAGTCGTAAAATTAAATGCATATGCAAATTTCTCAGAAAATCTGAAATGAATTCAACCAACTTTTATTTGAATTCATTATTGACAAATTCAAGTTTGTAAATAATATTGTAAATTTTATTGTATTCATTAATTTATATTCAAAGTTAGTTTTATATCAAAACAATATAAAAAAGCAACCGCATAATTCTACATACAGATAACTATTATTGAAGAAAATTATAACAAAATAATGTCATACGATTTTATTTTATTTTCTTTTGCTGCAATTTTATGTTTATTGTATTTTATAGTTTGTTTTTTACGCCTATCTGTTTTTACGTAGACAGTGTCTCCCCCTTTGTATGTTATTTATAGGGATATTTTAAAAGTTTATCTAGATTATCATAGAGTTTTAAATTTTATTTTTGAAGTTATACTTCTTATACGAGTTCGGAAAAGGTTGCGATAGATTCAGGTTGCGCAACCTTGCTCAATATGAATCTAACGCAACCTTGTCTGCGAAGATGTTCGAGCAGCAAGCGAAGCGGTGACAATCGGCGATCGTTTGTTCGTTTCTTTCGGCACAGCTCGGCTTTTCTACCAACAACACAATGTTGCCATGCTTATGCTGTTGTTGTTTTTGTAGAACAATGTTTAAATTTTTGGTTGGTGACATATTCACATGTCTGCGCATATGTATGTTTGTATGCTTGTGCATTATTGAAGTTATGCTTCTTTTTCTTTCGTTTGTCTTTCATCTCTGGGAATTCTCAACTATTTTGCGTATCTTTTGGTTGAAATACTCTGCGTTGGCCGTTGAAAAATTAAGGCTATACTTTACAGCATCATTTCTGTAGTTAGTCTTCATTTACATTTTTTGGAAATCGACCCGCGATGACGAGGTATATCGTTTTATCTGACAGCGTGAGGTTTAAGAAGTTCATTTCTGATTTTGTCTTGTGGCATATTAGAAATGATGTTTCTTCGAAAATCGTTCGCTTACAACGGATAAAACGACTTCTGAGTGGTGATTTTAATGAATAAATTCCTTTTGATTGAAATGCTCTGCGTTGGCCGTTGAAAAGTTAAGACTATACTTCTCAGGATCATTCATTCCTTTCATTTCTTCAAAGAAATTAATGACCTTTAGAAATATGCATATTTGCATTATTTCGTTGTCATTTCCATATTCGTAGCAATAGAATTTTTATGGTATAAGTAAAGTAATGGCCGCCGATTGTCACCCCTTGCCGCTGTAGCAGCTTCGCCTACAAACATGCGTAAATATGTATGTATGTATACGTATGATCGGGAATACATATCAACGCAGATTTTTGCGAGAAGCACTAGAAAGTTGTGCAATTTATGATTTTTGGCTTTTGCGAAAAGACGACTTGTTGGCAAAGGCATGCTCGGGGAGATGTTACGGCCTCTGTTTTTATGAATGAAGCGAGATCGCTTGTGGAATTTCCGCCTGCGTTCATGAATGAAATCGTTTTTGTTGTAAAATGTACTACACTTGTTCTTCGCCAATTTGGCTGCCATATTGTCTTGTGAAGATCAATTTTTTCTTGGTGACATATTCATATGTGTACGCATATGTATGTTTGTATGCTTGTGCATTTTTTGGTTGGCAATGTATGTAAATACATATATGTAAGTTAAATGTCTTTAAGTTTTTTATTTAAATTTTTATTTCACTAATTTCATTTTTATAAAAAACTGTACAAAAAACGATTCCTTAAAGTTAAAGTTTGTTGGAGCGATGTCCAACCTGCTTGAAGGATAGCCGAATTAAAAGTGAAACTTAAATCTAAGCTTAAGCTATCACCAACTTAATATTCTAAGCGCCGGCAGAACGAGACGTCGGCAGCGACGCATATTGTTAGTGGCGTGCTAGTAGCGTCATTAAAATCCCTATTTTTAGTTTGGCGTTCTCTTAGTGGGTAGCGGTAAAGTGGCGTGCTAGTAGCGTCATTAAAATCCCTATTTTTAGTTTGGAGTTCTTTTATTGGGTAGCGGTAAAGTGGCGTGATGTGTTTGCCAAATTATGTACCTGCATTCCAGAGCTTACATGGTACAGCACACTGTATAACAAAATATTTATTTTGTTAACTCCTCCCTTCTTAATTTCGAACGTCCGCGTTCGACAACCAAGTGTAAAGTTGTAAAGTTTTATTTGGACAACTGAGAGACTTCGATGTAAAGAGTACTATGGCTGAGCTGTAGAATCGTGTTTCGTACCGTAAGCTTTTGTTTATAAAATGTTTCAATGAGCGACATATGTACATACATACATATGTAGTGTATTTGGCACTGGTATCGTATTCACTGACGATTGGCTTGATTCCTTAGGCTGGTTATAGGTGCTGTTTATTCGCCTTTGCGCAATTAAGTGGTGTATTTCTTAACTATGTACATACATATTTTACATGATTTACTGCTTAAAGTATTTAAATATTAGAAAAAGGGTTACAATTCATTTTCATTTTTCATATTTCACATTCATATTTAAATATTGCAAAAAGTTTACAATTCATTTTCATTCCTACAAGTGATTCTTACTCTAAATGTTTCTAAAAAAATTTTTTTATTTATATGAAGTTGTAATATTGGCCTTGGTTCAGTTAATAACATGAGTATATGTAGTAATTTTTTCTTTTTACAATTTCAATTTTAAATATTTTTATTTTAACTTTTTAGTTTTATTTTTGATAGTAAAGTTATATTCTATTTACATTAACGTATTTTTTCTAATTCTGATGCATATTATTTTTGTAATTTTCAATAAGTTATAATTTTAACTTTTTACTTAAAGCAGTTTTTAATTAAATTTTTATGAACGGTTTTACCCGATTTGGTGAGGACAGTACTGTTAAAGTTTTTAGCGACTATTTCCTCTTTATATCGTGGAGTTAGTTTATTTCCTAACCTTTTATTTATATTTACATAAATTGTGTCACCTATGTCGTAATTCTTCATGGGCGTTTTGTTTTTATTATGATAATTTAAATCGGTCTCTTGTTTTTCTCGTAGCCTCTTAACGTTTTCTTGCCTATTTATTTCTATTTGTTTGGAATCGATTAGTGTTCTGTGGCCAAAGAAAAGCTCGAGAGGTTCTTTACCGGTTGTTGAATGGATTGAGTTGTTGTACTCAAAAATTGATTTATCTAGGAGTTCCTCAAATGATGCATGCGTATTTTCTGATTTGAGGCAACGTATTATTTCGGTAAGAGTAAGGTGAAATCTCTCAACTTGACCGTTCGAACAGCTTTTATAGGGTGGAGCTTTGTGAATTTCTATATTGAATTGATTAGTCAGCATGAATGTGATTGGGCTGGAATTAAATGATTTTTCATTGTCGAATATAATAACTTTTGGTATTCCTAATGAAATTATGATGTCTCTAAGAGGTTGTTTCAGATCCTCTGCCGCTCGTGATTTAATTTGTTTAATAAGAGCATATTTCGAAAATTTATCTATGGCGGTAAGAATGAGTTGTTTGTTTGTGTGGTATATATCGATATGGACAATATGTCCGGGGTACTCAGGTATTGGTGTGCTTTGAATAGCGTGTTTATGAGGGTGACGGTCGTATTTATTAAATTTACATGTTCTGCACTGTTTCACGATTTTTTTAATCTTTGCTCTCATTTGTGGAAAATAAAACTTTTCTAGAATCTGCAACTTGTTTTCTTCGCTATTTCGGTGGGTACGATTGTGTTCATTAATAATTTCTTTATTTTGATCGGCTGAATTTGTTAGATCTCTTACTAACTTCCTAGTGAACTGTATTTTGTATCTGTTGAAACGATCGGCAAAAATTTTTTGTATCATACCTAGTGTTCGTTCGTCTGTCATGAGGCCATTAGTAACCGATGGGTTCAGATATGATTTAAGGATATTGGCTAATTTTTCTTCGTTGAAAGTTACATCAGTTACTGTGTGACGATGATATGTTGGGAATGGAATTTCAAACTTGTAGTCAGTGTTGTTTCCTACATTGAGGATGATTTGGTTTTTGAATACGTTAAGGGGTACATTGGCAAATGGTATCAAATTCTGTGAGGAGCTTTCGTCGCTGTTCTGGGTCAACGTCATAGAGTTAATATGTGAATTGCGAGGGGGACGAGATAAAGCATCTGCAACTTTATTCCTTGTTCCGGGTTTGTACTGTAGTTCGTAATGGTATTCTTCTAAAATTGATTTCCATCGCTTCATTTTAGAATTGGAATTTTTGTTAGATAAGGCGTATGTTAATGGCTGATGGTCTGTAAAGATCTTTACTTTGGCAGTCCCGTACAAGTAGTTTCGAAGGCATTTCAAAGCCCAAATAATAGCTAGCATTTCTCTCTCGTTAGTGGCATATGCTTCCTCCGTTTTACTTAGGGTTCTCGAAATGAATATAATGGGTCTATTTTCCTGTGTTAATACTGCGCCAATAGCGTATTTTGATGCGTCCGTCGTTAGGTGAAATTCCTTATTATAATCGGGATAAGATAGCATAACGTCTTCCGACAATAGAGAATTTTTTACCTTTTGGAATGCATCGATGGCTTCTTTGGAAAGGTTAACGTATTTCCTACTAGAAAGTCTTTTGGATATATGTCCTTCCTCCCCCCTTAAAAGGGATGTCAAGGGTTTCGTCAATTTGGCGTAATCTTTTATAAAACGACGATAGAAACCGGACAGTCCTAGAAATGACCTGAGGTCTTTTATAGTTCTTGGACAGGGAAAGTTTTTAATTGCCTCTACTTTTTTGGGTTGGTTCGTATACCATTTTGGGATACAATAAAACCAAGGAATTCGACTTCTGTTTTCAAGAATTCACATTTGTCGATTTGCACCTTCATATTAGCGTTTTGTAAAGTTCGAAATATGGTTTCGATATTTTGGAAATGTGATTCGGTATCTTCACTAAATACGATTATGTCGTCAATGTATACGTAGCATATTTTCCCTATGTGCTCACGTAAAATATCGTCGAGTGCACGTTGAAAAATTGATGGTGCATTTTTGAGACCGAATGGTAGTCTTGTGAACTCGTATTTTCCGTGTCTTACGGAGAAAGCCGTTTTTTCTATATCGTTCTCTTTTAGAGGTATTTGGTGAAATCCACTTTTAAGGTCTATGACTGAAAATAATTTGCTTTTTCCTAGTTCTGAGAGTACGTTACTGATGTCGGGTATGGGATAGCGATCAGGAATGGTGACGGTATTGAGTTTCCTATAATCAATAACGAGTCGATATTTTTTCTTTCCTGAAGCGTCTATTTTCTTTGGTACTATCCATACCGGAGAATTATAAGGAGACCGTGAAGGTCGAATTATGTTATTGTCAAGAAGTTCCTGTATTTGTTTTTCAACTTCATCTTTTAGGGAAATAGGATATGGGTAATATGCCGAATATATTGGCCTTTCGGTTGTAGTTTTTATTTCACCTTTTACGATGGTTGTGAATGTAAGCTTTTCGTTTGGTTCAGCAAATAAATTTGAGTATTGTCTTATTAAATTTTCGATATGAAGTTTTTCTTGTTCAGTCATGTGTTTTGTTCTGATGCCAATGTTATTTAAGGAATTTGCAGATTGTTGTTTTATTTTGATTTTATAGTTATTGCAAATAGTCATATAATTTTCTTTCGTATGAATGATGGCGGATAGTTCTTTTAGGCTATCATTCCCTAATATTCCGTCGAAAGATTTTAAAGGTGGCAATAAAAAGAATTTTACATTGAAATGATTTTGTTTAAATAAATTTAACATTGTATGGTGAGTTATCTTAACATTACCTGCTATTGAATTTACGTAGAATATATTTTTATTAGGAATGGGGTTTTGAACATGTTTTGGTTGTATGTAATTTCTGTTCGAGCCAGTATCGATAAGGAATTTGAGCAATTCACCGCTAGTTGTTTTGCACTCGAAATATGGTAGTGATGAATTGCTTAATCTAAAAAAATGTATGTCTGTAAAGTCTTCAGTTTCATTAGGAAATGTCTCGTTTATAAATTTTGTTTTGTTCGTGTATTCAATTAAGTTTTGTTCATAATTATCTTGTTCGTTTACGATTTCTGAATTATTGATATGAAAATTTCTTTGTAGTTTTGGTGGATTTTGATTATTGGAAAATCCACTTGTTGGTCTTTTTCCTGTGTATTTAGGAGAAAAAGATCTGTTCACGTAGTTAACATTAGCTGTTTTTAGACTTGGATCTATGTCCATAGGTTGCGGTGGTTTTGGGGCAGTTGGCCTAGGTGGAAGAAATTTATAATCATTATGTCCGTAACGGTATTGGTTGTAAGGTCTATTTGGTTGGAATACCCTTTGAGGTATTTGTGGCGAGCGAAATGGTTGAGGATAATAGCGATGTTGGTTAAATGTGTTGGGGTGTGAACTATAGGAAAAAAGTGGTGGTGAGCTTGTGCTTAGCCCTTTTCCAATGTTATTAGTATGTCTGGCATACTGAGCCCTAAAGTTTTGATTTTGTAATTTTGTACATAGATATAAAGCTTGTGGTAGGTCTACTGGTTCTTTCATTCCCAATAATCGCGGTAGGTCACCTTTAAGACCTCTAATAAAAGTGTCTAAAGCCTTATCGCGGTATGTGCCCATTAGGACGTTCATGGATTCACTCCCGATTTCCATACACGAAATTTTATTCAAAATAAGAGACAAATGTTCATATACGGCTTGATAGAATTGTTCCACCGTTTTGTTGCCTTGAACTAGAGTAATCATTTGGTACTCAAGTGTGCCGAGATCCCGCTTATCTGCATAATGCAGAGTCAAACAACGTGAAATGCTGTTCCAGTTTAGTGGAGTATTATACGACTCCAAAACATTATCAGCACTTCCAGTTATTTTATTTCTTATAGAATTTATAATACCAAAATATTTAGCTGTTCCTCTGATAGGTTCGTACAACTTCAAAATTCTATCAACGCTCTTCTTCCAAGAGCTGTATTCGATTGGATTTCCCGAAAATTCTCTGAGGCAGCGAACTACGTCAGGAACCTTATCTAGTTCATCAATATTATGCCTATATTCGCTGTTAATTACTTCATCTGTACAGTTAAGTTCGTTATGATTAGTTTGTCTGCTGTCCTCGCTGAGGCATACATTTCTCACTATTCTTCTAATCAGAGCTTCTAATTCTGGTGTTACGTTTACTTGCTCTATAATTGGTGTATTAGCAGGAGAGGGTACGGATGGTATATTTATTATTGGTGGACGAATAAGGTTGTTTGGGTTAGTCATTTTGATTATTTTTTTTTGATTATATATTTTTATTCTATTAATTTTTTGTTGTTTTTTAGGTTATTTTCGTACTTATTATAAGAACCGGAGGGTCCCCCCGAAGGTGGTGAATCGCGGTCTTTTTAGGTATTTTTAGTTATAGCTGTATAAGCCTCTAAAATGGTTATTATTGTTTTAATATCGAATTATAACCGATCTCTGGAGGGTCCCCCCGAAGGTGGTGAATCGCAGAGACGTTTTTTAAGTTAGAAAATGGTTGATATTATGATTGTTCTCTGGAGGGTCCCCCCGAAGGTGGTGAATCGCAGAGACGTTTTAAGTTAGAAAATGGTTAATATTATGATTGTTCTCTGGAGGGTCCCCCCGAAGGTGGTGAATCGCAGAGACGTTTTAAGTTAGAAAATGGTTAATATTATGATTGTTCTCTGGAGGGTCCCCCCGAAGGTGGTGAATCGCAGAGACGTTTTAAGTTAGAAAATGGTTAATATTATGATTGTTCTCTGGAGGGTCCCCCCGAAGGTGGTGAATCGCAGAGACGTTTTAAGATAGAAAATTATTATAAGGACTAAAATTTCCTTTTTAATGTGGTGTTATTTTATATTGATTTTCAACAAAATATTATAATTTTAATTTATAATTGTATTTTATTTTATTATAAGGATTATTTTATATAATTTTATTATAGTTCGTTAGCTAAATTTGCTTTTATGTTATATTGAATTTAAATTAATATTTCTTAATAAATTTAAATAAGTAGTAGGAAAGCAACTTTTTTTTATTTTTACTAATAAGTATTCATATATACATACTACATATATAATATATATTTTGCTGTATCAAAAAATGAGGTTTTTTTTTTTTTTTTTTTTTAACTTTTTTTTTTTTTTTTTTTTTTGTAATAACTAACTTTTACCTCATTTTTCAATTCATTATATTAATTTTTTTGTCTAAAAATCTAAAAATACACTTTTACATAATACACTTTTGTGAAATAAACCACTTATTCAAATTTTACATTTTAGATAGAAGATAATATTCTTTTTAACACTTTTCGCTTATGTATTTAATTGATTGAATTAGATAATTAAAAATGGGAATCAAAATACTTAAAATTAGCATCTTACACGTGCATGACTGGAAGAAGTTTCCCGTTTAGTCCTTTGCGTCGTTACTAGGGTTCCCCCGATGGCCACTTTCTCGCACGCTTCTCTTCCTCAAGCATGGGTAAGAGATCGAGATGGACAATTAGTTCGGCTAGGAGGATAATTAATTAAAATTCCACTGCAGACTCCTTCAGGCTGTTGTGTGGTTCTCCAATCCGTTGGGCGCCAGTTAAATGTCTTTAAGTTTTTTATTTAAATTTTTATTTCACTAATTTCATTTTTATAAAAAACTGTACAAAAAACGATTCCTTAAAGTTAAAGTTTGTTGGAGCGATGTCCAACCTGCTTGAAGGATAGCCGAATTAAAAGTGAAACTTAAATCTAATCTTATGCTATCACCAACTTAATATCCTAAGCGTCGGCAGAGTGAGACGTCGGCAGCGACGCATATTGTTAGTGGCGTGCTAGTAGCGTCATTAAAATCCCTATTTTAGTTTGGCGTTCTTTTTAGTGGGTAGCGGTAAAGTGGCGTGCTAGTAGCGTCATTAAAATCCCTATTTTTAGTTTGGAGTTCTTTTTATTGGGTAGCGGTAAAGTGGCGTGATGTGTTTGCCAAATTATGTACCTGCATTCCAGAGCTTACATGGTACAGCACACTGTATAACAAAATATTTATTTTGTTAACTTGTATATACAAGCGCACATAACATACACTCTCATATGTATACACAAGAAGGATATGCCTTTTGACATCGTATACTATACAAATAAATATTTTTCTTACTAATAGAAATTAAATTTATCACAGCAATATACAAAATATACATATGCATAATATTGCTGTGATAAAATTAAATTTCTATTAGTAAGAAAAATATTTAATTGTATAGTATACGATGTTAAAAGCAAAAAATTAAAAATTTATTCTGTCGAGATTCGAACCTGTGGTAGCATCTTGACTTTCCAAGCGCTTACCATCAACACCACCATTGACAACAACTAGGTTGCGCTGAAAGTATGGTTTGGTTATGCATTTACATAATAAGAAACATAAAATTTTTGTTTAAGTATAGAAATATGTATGAATGATTATTTCGCATTTTGCTTCTACGCCGGTCAAATTTCTTACAAAAATCGGCTGAAATGTGTGAGAAAATAAAAAATGAACAACTAGGGCACAATTAAATATATAAATGAAAATACATGTAAATTTATTTCTAAATTTATTTAAATTTATTGAAATTTCGTTTCGCATTTTTCGGCACTTTCAAATTAATTAATATAAGTGTAATTCACGACTTAACCCGCACACGTCTTTATTCGCGCAAAATTTCCAACTTTATGAAATTTGGCGCAATTGATGACACTTCAATTTTATATAAAGTTTAAAACATGTTTACATATAAATATATAATATAGATTCGCGCAAAATTTCCAACTTTGTGAAAATTGGCACAATTATTGACACTTCAATTTTATGTAAAGTTTAAAACATGTTTACATATGAATATATAATATATTTGATTTTGGCGCAATTTTTGACACTTGTCTTAATATACAAAATTGCGCCAAAACGAAACAATGAAATACATAATTACTTTTGCATGTCAATATGGAAATGCCGACGGCAAAACGCAAAGGCATATATTGCACATACATACATACAAGCGATTTCTTGGTTGAAAGCAAAAATTGAAGCATGAGAAATTGAAATGCCGACCGCAAAACGAAATTGCTTACATTCGTACATTGCGTATGAATCATGAAAATATCATCATAATGTTTAGGTAAATCTTTTATATATTTAAAATGAGTTATTATAAAATAAGATCAACTTAGCATTAAATAATTTGAAAAATAATAAATCAAAAATAAAAGAGTTCTACATACATATTTCCATCCTATGGAATATCAAAGAAATCATTTTATAAATACATATATTTCTGTCTCTTCATATTCTCGGTTAGAATATGTGAGAGAATTGTGACAGTGATAATACGCATAACACAGCGGATTCCAGGTTATGTGATGGTAAGTTTCTCTTGAACATTTCAATTGTCCGTAATAGATGCACCTTGTGCATTAAACTTGTGCCTTGAAACTAATATCAATTGGATTTGGCAAGAATTTTTTAATGTTTTGATTTTAAATTGATTTTACAGCGGAAAAGACAGTGTAGCCCGCGTTTCAAGAGGAGGAAAACAGCACAATATTATCGAGAATACCGAGCACGAAAGAAAGCAGAGCGGGAAAAGGAGAAATTCCGATGATAGCTGGCAGTCAAACGAAAAGAGGAAAACAGCTGCGGAATATCAGAGAGCGCGTAAAAAAAGATTCACCTTTGCTGTTCCATCAATCTCTGCGGGAGCATCTAACTACTGATGAATCAACGGTCGTCAATTCACCGATAACTGCTGGGCCTTCAACGCGTGTTGATGGATTATAAAAGAGAGATGATTACGCTGCATATTCTCTTCCGCAACAAAGAGACAGAACTACTTTTCTAGTCAAAGTTCCTTCATTTAGACTTTGCTTTATTTTTCATTTTATGTGCATAATAAATTTATAAAATGTGAATTTAAGTTTTCTAATTTTCTTTCATACAAAGGTAATCCAGCCGCATTTCGCTTGGAATATCACTAAGAAGTATAACTTCATCCGCGCATAGGAACTCCACGCACCTTTTTTTTTAATTTTTTTTATATTTTGAAAAAGTTCGCAAACGTGAAAAAATGTTAATTTAAAAACAAAAAAAAAATATTTTTTTAATTCTTAGTTATATGCTTGGGATTAAAATTTTTATTGCATATTTTTCAATCCGCCTCTGCTCTCTTTAAAAAATATTACTTGTAAAAGCAACAACAAAGGTATCGAATTCGTACAAGAGAGTATACGTATATTAAAGTGGTATAGCCGCTGTCTTCAGTACTACCAAGTTTCATTTTGCATATTTCAAATAAATTTTAGTTAGAAGATACTACATGTTAGCGCAGGCCTGCACCACATGTGCTACCCGCTTGTTTGAGAATCCGGTATAGTGCGTTTGATTCGCTGGAGAGTATGCATATTCACATTAATTTCTGCTTGTAACACTTGAAACAAATCAAGAGAGATATAGAGTTACATATCTTATATATAAAATGAAGTTGGGTATTGGTCTGTTCGCTATAGCTGACTAAACCGTTGCATGAAAAGAAAAATTGTCTGAACCACCATATAATCCAATGAGGATGGTTTGTAAAAAAAAAATATGAATATGTTAATTTTTAACCGACTTACGAGTGTAAATTCAAAAGACATTCATTATTTATTTATAACAGAGAATGCTAACTTTAGACAGAGAATGTTATTTAACATTTAGCTAAGCGGCAACACACTGAAAAAATAATAACCAAAACACTGGCAAGACATTTCCCTGTGAATTCAATACTTGCTAAAATAAGACAAACAGGGAAGTGGCAATTGACTTCAACAAGAATTGTTGCAACTCTAAAGGATGGAAAAAACTGCTCATTCATCTTTTAAACATCCAGGTATCCATAAATCTTGAACAACAATCAATATGTTTCTATATCCGCAAAAACAGGGCCCTCTTGAGATTCAAAACTACCCCACAGACGCCTCATTGATTATGTGAGATGGAATGCACCACCAAGCCATATAAGCATACCATATAGAATAAAATGGACAGAACATTGTTTTAAAGGCAAGAAACTCCTTTGCTCTTTTGCGGGATAGCTTTTTTATTGGCTGGATATTTCGCAGACTCTTCCTGCTCATTAACAGAGGTGTGCGAGCAGATATCATCAAAGCATGCTTAATATCGTCGCGCCCTTATGGGCTTCGATTGATATAAAATTACGGACAAATATGAAAGCTCATATTCATGGAATCACTTATAATGATTTTACACAGCAACTGCTTAAACTTGGGGAAGGACTTTTTCCCCACTCCAAATATAAAGAGTAATTGCAATATTCTTTTTTATGAGTCTCTAGGCCAAATAGTTCATAGTTTAGAAATTTTAATAGATGCAGTATACCTTGACATCGATAATTATCGTGCTTGGCGACTTTAACGCCAGGGTGGGCAAAGAAGGTATCTTTTGCACTACGGTCGGTAAATTCAGCCTCCACGACGAAACATCCCAAATGGGTTGAGACTGATTGACTTCGCCGGGGCCCAGAAAATGTTATCTGTAGTACTAGATTCCTCACCTTAGAATAATTCACTAGCTTTATCACCTGGCTGTCTCCGGATCGAAAAGCCACCAACCAGATCGAACATGTTGTGATAGACCAAGACACGTCTCCATCGTTCTTAACGTGCACGCTCCTAGGTCTAACATCGAGTCGGACCACTATCTTGTTGCAGCCAAGATTCGCACCCACCTCTTTGCAGCAAAAAACGAACGTCAGCAAACACAAAAGTTTCGACGTCGAGAAGTTGCAATCACAACAGATAGTCCAACGATTTTCTACTCGGCTTGCACTCCTGCTCTCTGAGAGCACTCGTCAACAACTCAGTATAAGGAAACTCTTGGTCGGCATGGCACACTCATTACGTACAGCTGCAACTGAAACCATTGATTTTCGGAAAATGCAAAAGAACAGCTGGTGCCGTATCGCAGTGGAGGAAGAAAACAGACTGCCTATCTCGCAACTTTACGATCGACCGCAACGTAAGCGTGGGATGGAAAAGGTACACAGAAGTTGAAGAGGAAGCGAGACGCATTTGCAGACAGAAAGAAAGGAAGGCCGAAGTGTGTGAGTATGCAGAGCTTAACAAAGCCGGCCTACAGTGGTAATGCTCAAAAATTATACGAAAAAATGCGGCGGCTAACAGAAGGTTTTAAGACCGGAGCATACTCCTGTAGAACCCTGAAATGTGATCTAGTAACCGATGCCCAGAGCATACTTAAATTATGGAGGAACACTTCTCCAACCTGCTGAATGGCGAGTGAAAGCATAAAGCCAGGTGAAGGCAAACCCGTTTCTCCAATCGATGACGATGGAACAGACGTTTCATTGTCCGACCATGAAGAAGTTCGAATAGCAATTACCCGTCTGAATTACAACAAAGTGGCTGGGCCGATGGATTGCCGGGCGAGGCTATTCAAACACCGCAGCGAAGAACTGATAATGAGCATACATAAGCTTCTTTGTAGAATATGTTCGGACGAAAGCATGCCCGAAGATTCGAATTTGAGTGTGCTCTACCCAATCCACAAAAAGAGAGACCCCACAATCTGCGCCAACCACCGTGAGATCGAGTATTGTGTAAAAGATTAAATCCCACCGTTAACAAAGTGATTGGAACTTATCAGTGTGGCTGTAGACATGGAAAATCAAAAAACCGACCAGATCTACACCAATCGACACACACCACATCTTCGTGGATTTCAAAGCTGTTTTTGACAGAAAATGCTTCTTCCATAAGAGTGTAAAGCTGCTGGCGTATGCCGATGATATTGATATCATTGGCCTCAACATCTGCGTCATTAGTTCTGCTTTCTCTGGACTGGATAAGGAAGCAAAGCAAATGGGTCTGTCAGTGGGCAAGAGCAAGATGAGGAAATGCCTGCTGTCCTCAAACAGACAGTCCCGTTGCACTAGAATCTCACGTCACTATTGATAGTCATAACTTCGAACTCTAACTCATGCCAAAAGGTTCTACTTTGGACTGGGTAGGCAGATCGGAAAGATAAAGTCCTCTTTCGACGAAAAAAATCATTAAACTCTATAAGTCACTCATTTATTCCCATGCTGCTGTATGGTGCGGAAGCCATGGGCCCGATGACAACATCTGATGAGTCGATGTTGCGAGTTTTCGAGAGAAAGCGAATATCGTATTCGATGGAATGATGAGCTGTATGAGATATATGACGACATTGACAGCGTTCATTGAATTTGCCCCGAGAACGGCGACTGAAAGTATTCGACGCAATACTCGCCGTGGAAACAGAGGAAGTGGAAGACATCCACTCCGTTCAAAAGATTAGGTCGAGAAGAACCTAAGCTTCGCTTAATATTTCCAATTGGCGCCAAGATACGAAAAGACCAAACGAGTGGCGCACTGTTAACTCGGCTATAATTACGTAAGATGTGTCTATGCCAGTAAAGAAGAAGTAGGTGTTTAAGATATGCAACTTTATTTTGCGTATTTATTTGGATTTTACTGACGATTTGCTGTATTTGCCATTTTATCAGTTTATTATACGATTTATTTGCCTTTTCTGTATTAATAGCGATTTTTGCAATTTATTTTGGATCGGCTAATAGTAGCGCGCTAGCACTCAAGGATTTGTGTAGAATGGTTTTTTTAATTATTTCTGAGAGCCACCCTGCGGAGTTGGAAAGGTTTGTAGTATGTGTTTTTATTATTGGGACTGCCAATGGTAACTCTTACTTTGTTTTTTCCGCTAATACGTGTGGTGTTGGACAATTGTGACTCTAGTGATAGTTATACGACATATCGGCCATTATTCGAGTAGTTGTAGATTTAAAGATGTTTTCACAATACTGATCCCCCAGAGTTTTGTTTGAGAGGAAGTTTCCTTAACTTTTGAAATTACTTTAATTGTGAATTTAGGTATTCGTTTGAAATTTCCTCTACTTGAGTTGGTATCGGGGTAACTGGTTCTGTAAAATTTTTGTGTCAGAAGTGTGTTTGAAATCTTCTCAAAACCTTCGCGTATTATCTTTGGTATGAGACCGCTACCAATTAGAAAATCTATTTGAACGAGGAGGTAGCAGTTGCAGTTGCTATCTTTAAGTGTGAAACCTTTTGCTAATACTTGCTATTTATGTGATAGCTTGGAAGCATATTTGTTAATTGCGGTAAGACTACAGCTTCTGCTTGAATCAGAGAACGTACATATAATATAAAGAAGGTTCAACTACGGACAAGCGTGTAAACTGTCAAGAGCCATGAATTTTCTATTAGTGGATTTCACCACTTTTGACTCTTCAGGAGAAATTTTAACAGAAATGAGTGAACAGAGCTGAGAATTCAATGAAAATTATGCTCAGAAATATACATTGCTTTTACATTCATTAGTATTTTATACATTTTAGTCGTTTGTGTATTGGAGAGCATTGCACGGAGTGATGCAAATAGCAATTTGTTATCATTTCTCTTTTCTCTTTGGACGTCATTGGTGATTGATCTTATCATAATCGATTTTTGAAAATATTGGTGATTGATCTTATCATAATCGATTTTTGAAAATATTAATTTCTTTGCATTTTATGATGAGTATTTTGATAAAAATAAATTAATTTTCGTTCTAATCATCGTTTTAATTTTAATATTTTGTTAAAACAAATGTAAAAAAAACAATGATTAAAGAGATAAAAATCAATTGTTTTGCTAAGCAAGTGTTCTGAATGTTACAAGTGCATCATATGATTTTGTGACATAATCTCAAATTTGATATTTTGTGAAAAAAATTAAAAAATTGAGTGCATTTTTTTTGTTTAATGTACGATTAGTGAGCTAAAAATTACTTGAACTTTTTGGCCAATTTTTAATTGAATTTTGTCACATTTTCAGCAGATTTTCGTGTCTTTTCGTCACTTTTTGGTGCTTTTCGAGTGCAGACAAAAATTATTTCGATTTTTTGGCCAATTTTTAATTGAATTTTGACACATTTTCAGCATATTTTTAACATCTTTCGTGTCTTTTCGTGACTGTTTGGTGCTTTTCGAGACCAGAATTTGCTGGATTTCATCAATTTATTACTGAAGTTCTTTATTATCTTTTGTTTAGTTTCTTCTAAAAATGCCACGAAGAGCAAGAGCTTCATGAACATAATGATTTGATTAATACTTTTCGCACAGCACTTGATCAGATGCCGTCTGATGATCATAAAATCGTGATTCGTGCTGATAGAAGACCAATCGGAGAACACGAACGAAGATTTAATGCACCTATAAATAATGAAGTTGCTGTGGTGATTGTCGGCGATGAGTTTCAATCACGTGACATTGTATTGCGTAGAAGAAATAATCAATTACAACGTGTTTGTGAAACACATCGCTCTTACGATGCCCTACAGTACCCAATTTTGTTTTGTCGGGATGAAGATGGATACTCTATTAATTTAAAAATAGTAGATCCTGCAAACCCACGTGAGTGTTTGTTGTGTTTAATATACTCTTCCAATTTTGTTTTACAAGAATTAGTATGAAATGATTTAAATTTCCATTTGTTTTTTTTTTCTCTTCAGAACGTGAAGTCAATAAAAATGTCAGCGCTATGAACTATTATGCACATAGGATTATGATACGACAAAATCAGGAAAATAATATTTTGAAATGTCGGAGACTCTTTCATCAATATGTTGTAGACATGTATATATATATTTGAAGCAATGGGGGTGTATATTCTCATACACAGTTGTGTGTAGACAAATTTACAAATATTATGCGAATGATTCTTTCAAATTTGTTTACGTGCACACAAAATTCTTCTTCTTACTTGGCGTAGACACCGCTTACGCGATTATAGCCGAGTTAACAACAGCGCGCCAGACATTTCTTCTTTTCGCTACGTGGCGCCAATTGGCTATTCCAAGCGTATCCAGGTCCTTCTCCACCTGGTCCTTCCAACGGAGTGGAGGTCTTCCTCTTCCTCTGCTTCCCCCGGCGGGTACAGCGTCGAATACTTTCAAAGCTGGAGTGTTTCCGTCCATTCGGATAACATGACCTAGCCAGCGTAGCCGCTGTCTTTTAATTCGCTGAACTATGTCAATGTCGTCATATATCTCGTACAGCTCATCGTTCCATCGAATGCGATATTCGCCGTGGCCAACGCGCAAAGGACCATAAATCTTTCGCAGAACTTTTCTCTCGAAAACTCGCAACGTCGACTCATCAGTTGTTGACATCGTCCAAGCCTCTGCACCATATAGCCTGACCTATAGAGTTTGGTTTTTGTTTGTCGAGAGAGGACTTTGCTTCTCAATTGCCTACTCAGTCCGAAGTAGCACCTGTTGGCTAGAGTTATCGTGCGTTGGATTTCTTGGCTGATGTTGTTGGTGGTGTTTACGCTGGTTCCAAGATAGACGAAATTATCTACGACTTCAAAGTTATGACTGTCAACAGTGACGTGAGAGCCAAGTTGCGAGTGCGACGACTGTTTGTTTGATGACAGGAGATATTTCGTTTTGCCCTCGTTCACTGCCAGACCCATTTGTTTTGCTTCCTTGTCCAGTCTAGAGAAAGCAGAACTAACGGCGCGGGTGTTGAGGCCGATGATATCAATATCATCGGCATACGCCAGCAGCTGTACACTCTTATAAAAGATGGTACCTTCTCTATTAAGTTCTGCAGCTCGAACTATTTTCTCCAGAAGCAGGTTGAAAAAGTCACACGATCGGGAATCGCCTTGTCTGAAACCTCGTTTGGTATCGAACGGCTCGGTGAGGTCCTTCCCGATTCTGACGGAGCTTTTGGTGTTACTCAACGTCAGCTTACACAGCCGTATCAGTTTTGCGGGGATACCAAATTCAGACATCGCGGCATAAAGGCAGCTCCTTTTCGTGCTGTCGAAAGCGGCTTTGAAATCTACGAAGAGGTGGTGTGTGTCGATTCTTCTTTCACGGGTCTTTTCCAAGATTTGGCGCATGGTGAATACACACAAAATTACATACATATTTTTTACACGTACACATAATTACATGCATACCTACGTATGTGAATCTATGTGACGGTTTTGTCTTTTGAGATGTTATCAAAACTTCTAATGCCCAAAGCAAATAATTATATGTGACCTGGTCTACGAAAAGGGGGCTAACGTGCGAAAACTAGTTTTCTGGGAAAAGCTGTTAAAAATAATCGTCAGTTTCTCGTTATCTCTTTAATTGTTCTTCTTTTTTTTGACACCTAAGCCCCCTTTTCGTAGACCAGGTCACATATAAAGATATAACTTACCAAACTTATGTACAGGGTTCTCATTTACTACTCCGTAGCAGCAAAATTTCTAAAATTATTGCTATGCTATCGCTACCGCTCTCACTTTGTCGGGAGGCACAGCATTGCCTTAGCATAACAATGTAAAGTATGTGCTCTACTCTGCTCCGAGTTTTGTTAGGTAAAAAACTTTAGCTGGAGCGGGACCAAAAAATTAAATTCTGCGCTATGCTCTGGCGTAGCGGTAGCAAAAAATTGGGAGCGTAAGCACAGCAGAGCTAATGAAAATTTTCATGTGCTACAGCTCCCGCATGTGTTTGTCGTTTTTTTTTTTCTTTTTTGCTATTTTCTGTCATAATATATGAATTAATTGAATAATTCAAACAAAAAAATGTTATGCAAATCATTTTGGCACTTGTTGCGTCAAGTGCCTTTATAAATCTAAAATCAAATATTTTAAGAAATATATTAATAAAGCGAATTAGATAATAATTGAATAAATTACAAAATTTTTTTTATTATGTAAAATATTTACCATTTTTATATTACCAAGAACATCATCTATTCCAAATTTATTACAATACTCAATTACTATGAATTTTCGAAATTAATTTTAACTACATATACTTTACCCCTTTTTATATACATTAGGGTGTTTTTATTTTTTTTGAATTTTTAATTTTGTTCGGTCCTGTCACGAAATTTCCTTGGAAAAACCCCAAAAAAAATTCCCTGAAAATTTTAGCCCTACATATTAACATTAAGAACTGGACCGAGGCATGTAAAAATTTTCCATAGAAAATACACTACAATCTTGGTTTTTTATCTTTAATTCCTGCTTTGACTTTAGACGCTGTAGCTCTTGTCAGTTATACACAAAAATGCGAATTTCGTGGAAAAATCAGGTTTAGATACCTCGCCTTTATCTTTAGGAATACACGTAGTTAATATTCATCTACTGATTACCAGTACCAGTTTTAATCCATTGCACCGCGTATTTGCAGTTCTATTCTACCATTCCCAATTATTTAGTAATTTTACCATTTTTTAGGAAGAATCAGTTTGATATTGTACGCATATACATACTTCAATGTATATTGCAAAGAATCGAAACGATTTCTGTATAACTAAAATTATAATAAACCTTTTATCAACACTCCAATTATTCCGCTATATCTTTATGTTAGATATTCCGTTTGGTTTGTTATAAATGCATTTGCGTCCTTGACCAATAATCTAGCAAAGTATCCGCACTGCCTTGACGAAGAAAATTTCAATGCCATTTTTTGTTGTGATATTAAATATATCGGACGGGTTCGTCTTAAAGAAAACTACCTGGTTAAGGAGCAAAATCAGTATAACCCATATACTAAGCATGTTTGGATATGAAAATTTTTACTTATTTCTTTCTATTTTTGAATTACTAAAATTTTCAAATGATTCTTACATAAATTTTGAACAAATGCTTATGATTTGAAATATAATTTTTATATTTATGAGTTGTATTGAATTTTAGCATAAAGAGATAATCCTATCCTATGTCCTTACCCTGCTTCTAAGCTACCTCCCCACCAATTTTAAGCCAAATCGGTTCAGCCATTGTTGAGTTATAAACGACTTTCTTTTATATACCAACTTGTACCATACTTGTAAATGACAGAAAATAGCAAAAAAGAAAAAAAAACAACAAACACATGCGGGAGTTGTAGCACATGAAAATTTTCATTAGCTCTGCTGTGCTACCGCTCCCAATTTTTTGCTACCGCTACGCCAGAGCATAGCGCAGAATTTAATTTTATGCTCCCGCTCCAGCTAAAGTTTTTTACCTAACAAAACTCGGAGCAGAGTAGAGCACATACTTTACATTGTTATGCTAAGGCTATGCTGTGGCTCCCGACAAAGTGAGAGCGGTAGCAAGAGTAAAATGAAATGCTACGAGAGTAGCGTAGTTTTTCAAACGCTGCTTCCAAGTATAGGGCGGTTTTTCTAACCATGCTAGAACTATTTCTGAGTCTGACCAGAGGTAAATTTTGTGATCGTTTAATTTGAGATGGGTTTGAACTATTGAAATTAATTTTGCTAACAGCTCCGTCAGGATCGGGAAGGACCTCTTCGAGCCGTTCGATACCAAACGAGGTTTCAGACAAGACGACTCCCTATCGTGCGACTTCTTCAAACTGCTTCTGGAGAAAATAGTTCGAACTGCTAAACTAAATAGAGAAGGTACCATCTTCTATAAGAGTGTACAGCTGCTGGCGTATGCTGATGATATTGATATCATCGGCCTCAACACCCGCGCCGTTAGTTCTGCTTTCTCCAGGCTGGACAAGGAAGCACAGAAAATGGGTCTGGCAGTGAACGAGGGCAAAACGAAATATCTCCTGTCGTCAAACAAACAGTCGGCGCACTCACGACTTGGCTCTCACGTCACTGTTGACAGTCATAACTTTGAAGTCGTAGATAATTTCGTCTATCTTGGAACCAGCATTAACACCACCAACAATGTCAGCCTGGAAATCCAACGCAGGATTGCTCTTGCCAACAGGTGCTACTTCGGACTGAGTAGGCAATTGAAAAGTAAAGTCCTCTCTCGACGAACAAAAGCCAAACTCTATAAGTCGCTCATAATTCCCGTCCTGCTATATGGTGCAGAGGCTTGGGCGATGACAACAACTGATGAGTCGACGTTGCGAGTTTTCGAGAGAAAAGTTCTGCGAAAGATTTATGGTCTTTTGCGCGTTGGCCACGGCGAATATCGCATTCGATGGAACGATGAGCTGTACGAGATATACGACGACATTGACATAGTTCAGTGAATTAAAAGACAGCGGCTACGTTGGCTAGGTCATATTGTCCGGATGGATGAAAACACTCCAGCTTTGAAAGTATTCGACGCAGTACCCGCCGGGGGAAGCAGAGGAAGAGGAAGACCTCCACTCCGTTGGAAGGACCAAGTGGAGAAGGACCTGGCTTCGCTTGGAATAACCAATTGGCGCCACGTAGCGAAAAGAAGAAACGACTGGCGGGCTGTTGTTAACTCGGCTATAATCGCGTAAGCGGTGTCTACGCCAATTAAGAAGAAGAAGAACAGAGAGCACCATTTAGTTCAAGCCTGTCACGGCTAGTCACTAGTGTCTTCAAAGGTGCAACTTTAGCTTTGGCTACCAAAAGATGTGAAGCTATTTTGCTGTCGTACTGAGTGTGTCTGTCGACTGTTGCGCAATAAGTTTTTTCAGACGCATCACAGAAACCGTGTAATTCTGCGTTAATGTTAGGGGTGAAGTTTACCCATCGAGGGATTCTAATTTCTGATATACATAGTATGTAGATTGTTAGCAAATTGAATCCATTTTGTTAAACGTAAAGGTTTTACCTGTTCATCTCATTCGGTGCCATCTTACCACAATTCTTGAACGAGGATTTTTGCTCGAAAAGTTTTGCCACCGACGAAAGTATTTGGCGTTTGGTTATGTCGGATATTGCTTATATTGACCCAATTGTATATGATAATTGATCTGTTATCGCATTTCATTGAATCCTTAAGGTCTTTGTTGTACTGGTATTTTCAAATTTAAGAAAATCTGTATCCAATGAGTCTTCCTTTTTTATGTTTTTTATTATTTCGGGTGATTCCATGTAATTTTCTTAAGGGGAACCCCGCTGAATTGAGTGCTTTGTTCACTTCGATAGTGATTCGCACGCAAATGCGATACTGTGGTTAACTGATAGTTTGTCGTCCACGTATGTTTGTGTTTGCAACACAGAGGATGCTAAAGGCAAATTTGTTTCATTTGTTTTTGCCACTTCATGTAATGTTCTAATGGCCAAATATAGTGCGATATTGATGCCAAAGGTGACGGTTTTAAGTTTGTAATCGCTAATTGGACTATTTTTTGATTTGCGGAAGACTATGCGTTGGAAATCTTGGTCATCTTCATGTACTAGAATTTGCCTATACATTTTCTCAAAATCCTCGTTAAAAAACCAATTTAGTATTAGCAACATGAGATCAGGTTGTAATGTTGAGCCTGTGTATAATACATCATTGAGTGATATGCTTGAGCTCGTACACTTTGAGGCATTCAACACCACTCGTACTTTCGTTGTGATTTTATTTTATTACCCCAATGAATAAGTTTGGGCTAAGAAAAATGCTTTTATTCGTCTGAATACAATTAAATTTAATTTATGTATAATGGTAACTTTGATATTTTACATTTCACCATAAAATATGTAAGCAAACGGAAAGTGTACTCGCTACGTGCGTATGTGTTATTGAAATCCACGGCGAGCAGACGAGGGAGTAAAAAAAGGACGTACAGGAGCTCGGTCGAATAAAATGCTGAACTCAGCGCGCAGGATCTATCCGATCGAAGTTAAGCGAAAAAATATTGCAGCGCGCGAGATGGGTGTCGAAGAGCGAAATGTACGTTGATATGCGACGAGTGGGTGACGAATTGTGTCGAACGAATTGAGTCTCCTACTCTGTTGTCCATCCTTTTTGGTTAGTGTGTAGGCGACAGGTGTGGTGAGCTGTATTGTAGTGTCATCAGCTGTGGTGAATTGCGCTGTTGTATTAGAATGCGCCAGTTTTACCGGGTAGAGAGGGTGGATGAGTAACTCATTTAAACATCCTGGGCCCCCTAAGCGAATATTTTGCCTAGTTTTATATATATAATTTGAGACATGTAATTCGGCTTACTGTTGGTGGAGTAGCCGAGGCCGCAGAATATTTGCTGTAAGAAGCGATTTTGGTTTTAATAGAAAATTGTATTTTGTGTAAATATTGGTGCCTGAGGAAGTAATTGATTTTACGTGTTTTGACAACTTATTATATTATTATACCCAAAAATTTGTTTGCTTTTATCATTTTTATTAGCGGTTATTTACAATTTATTATATTATCGGTTTGGTATACCGGTTGATGCCTTTTCTGTATGATCGGCAATTGCTTGTATTTAACTTATTCTCGGCTTATGATGGATAGTAACTCCACGTCTGGCTCAGATATGACCAGAATGGATACTCCTTAGCCCTGAAATTAGGACTGTAACAATAGAGAGATCTTGCGAGGGAGTGGGCGTAAATAGAGAACGGCTTCTTGATTCATGGAATAGATAATTCTTTATATTGAATTTGAAGCTTTGCATAGCTGATTTCCATATTTCATCCATATGAGGAGCGCTTGATAGATGCGATAAAGCGACCTTTTGCTTTTTGTAAGTGTAGGTGCGTCACTTTATAGCATTGGGAGAATGGCGATCCTTTTAACTTCCTTTTGAGATTTCATTTATTTTTGAAAATTTATGAAAAGTGTCGATTTTCCGACTTTTTGATAACAACTGGGTTATACTTTATGTTTTAGTGCGTATGCATTAATTTGTCGTTTAGTAGCCCGCCACCGCTCTAGGATTTGTTCAGAATTGTTTTTTTCTTTTTTCATTATTGGCGAAAGCCATCCTCCGGGGCCGAAAAGTTGTATGTGCTTTTAATAATTGTGATTATTAATTATTTGATAGAGTAGTTGTGGCTTTCGAGTAGCCCTTACAATACTGATCTTCTAGAGTTTTATTTAATATTCGTGGAAGTTTCCCTATCTCTTGAAATTTCCTTAGATGTGAATTAAGGCATTTGTTTGTATTAATCTCAACTTTAGTTGGTATGGAGGTAACTGATTTTGTAATTAGTCCACTTTGTGTTTCGCTGTTTGAATTTTTTGTGCCTTTGAGCAACATGTTATCACCTGGCAATTTTTAGAATTTTACTTTTCAGGATTTGCTTTTGCAATTAAACCCTTGGTTCCTTGTGTATAAGCGCTTCTTTGGGGTGAGATGGGATATCTGCTGTAATGAAGCATCGAGTTGTGTCTTTTGTGACAATATAAGCAGTTAAATTTGCTTTTGCAATCATTAAGATTGTGTGAGCGTGACAAGCAGTTTGTACAGAGTCTTTTTGACCTGAAGTTGTTCCTTTCATTGACATTCATTTTTTTAAACTTCTCACAAGTTTTAAGCTTATGCCCTCTTGTGCATAGTTCGCATGACATAAGATTTCTTTGTTCAGATGTGACCGATTGCGTTTTGTGAAAGTTTTTGTTTGAATTGTTTTTATTACTAACTTGGGGTCTTTTTAAGCTTCCATTTTGGTCGTGTTTAATGTTCTTAGTTTTTATTATTTTTTCTTCTAACCTTTTCGCAATTTCATATTGGGTGGTGAGAAAATCTTTCATTTGTTGCCATGTTGGGCACTTTTTTCGTGCGTTTTTGAGAGCGATCGCTCCCATAGAAGTAACGACTTTTCTGGTAATGCGGCGGTGCAAATGTTTACCAGAATTGGGTCCTAGCTGTCTGTGAGAATATTTAGTGTCGATAGAACCGACAAACAATTTGAAACAGTGGATTCTAGTTTGATGAATTCTACACTTGTTTCTTTATTAATTTTTGGCAAGTTCATTAGTGTCGTTACTTGTTTGTCGACCAGTATTCTTTCATTTTCGTATCTAGCTTTCAGAGCTTCCCAAGCCAAATTGAAATTATCGTCATTAAGAGCGAACTGCTTTACTATTATGCCTGCTTGACCTTTAGTTTTGTATGTGAGATGATACAATTTTTGCGCTTGTGATAATTGAGGATGGTTTATGTACACGGCCGTGAACATGTCCCGGAAGGACGGCCATTCTTCATAACCTTCGTAAATTATTTCTGTGTGACATGCGGGCACCTCGAGTTGGATGCCTGAAGTTGCCTCTTCTGATATTGTTGTGCATTTGTGGCAGCTCTACTCTTGGATGTGGAGTAGATGCAATACCTTTTATTAGCTTTAATTGATCGGAGTTCATAGCTTTTGTTTCTTCGTACTGGTCTAAGCAGTTTTCGTATATGGCGTAAGCAGATAATTTAAAATTTTGTGGTAGATCTGAATCGTCAGAATCTACAATGGCGTCAAAAGCCGCTTGGACGCGAGTCCAAAAATTTTTAAGATTTTTAGTTTTATTTCTAATAACGATTCCGAGTTTTCGAGAATCGGTGAATATGCAAATCTGGTGCAGTATCTTAAAATACTGTCACTTTCTGAAATAAATTTAGCAATCTGTTTTGGGCGTGTAGCTCCAGGTGTACTTTGATTTTGATATTGTTCATTATTTTGGTTGTATGTAGAAATATGTGTTAAAATGATATAAAGGTTTCCATAAAGGGCGGATTATTTGTTACATATTTTTACTTGCTATTTAAATTTATTTTATTTATTTTTTTATAAATTTTGTTTTCAAACCGCAATATTAATTTTAAGTATTTTTCTATGTCCCTATATAGGTATGTAGGCACACCCTAATATTTGGCTTGTATGTATTTGTTTTGTGCAATTGAGAGCTCGTCGAAGAGACCAATATGCTTTGTTCATAAGTATGCACGAATAGTTGGTGGGCAAATAATATGCTGTAATGTTTTCTTTTTTTCAATCCTCTTTGTGTTTGTTTGACAAAGAACAAGTGGTATTGCAGAATAGATGCCAATGTGTATGTTTAAATATACGTGTATGTATGTACGTACATATGTTTTAATGCATATTGTTCAAATTTATAATTTGATTTATATTTCGTTAATCTGATTATTTTTTGGTTTTTTTTTTGGTTTCGTTCCAATAAATGTATTTTGTAAAAGGCAGTGTTCTTTACCTTACCGTTTAGTTATTTACGGAAAATTAAGATACAAATTTTTTTAGGAAAATTAATTAAAATTTATAATAAAAATTAATTAAAGTTTATAATTTTAATAATTTAGTGTATGGTACCCAGAGTAGGGTATAAGATAGGCGGATTTTATATCGTTGTACTTACATATATATATATAAATGTTCATATGTACATAAGTATGTTCGCACTGCGAAAAGAGCGCAAAAACGAAATGAGTGATGTGACGACACTTATGCACTTCTCTATGTATATATGTACATATATATTTTTGTTATATAATTAAGACAAAAAAATAATTAAAAACAAAGCGGCGGAGGCCGATGGATTGCCGTCCGAGCTATTCAAACACGGCGGCGAAGAACTGATAAGGAGCATGCATCAGCTTCTTTGTAAAATATGGTCGGACGAAAGCCCAACGATTGGAATTTAAGTGTGCTTTGCCCAATCCACAAAAACGGAGACCCCACAATCTGCGCCAACTACCGTGGGATAAGCCTCCTCAACATCACGCATAAGGTTCTATCGAGCGTATTGTGTGAAAGATTAAAGCCCTCCGTCAACAAACTGATTGGACCTTATCAGTGTGGCTTTAGACCTGGAAAATCAACAACCGACCAGATATTCACCATGCGCCAAATCTTGGAAAATACCTAAAAGGAGAATCGACACACACCACCTCTTCGTCGATTTCAAAGGTGCTTTCGACAGCACGAAAAGAAGCTGCCTTTATGCCGCGATGTCTGAATTTGGTATCCCCGCAAAACTAATACGGCTGTGTAAGCTGACGTTGAGGAACACCAAAAGATCCGTCAGAATCGGGAAGGACCTCTCCGAGCCGTTCGATACCAAACGAGGTTTCAGACAAGGTGACTCCCTATCGTGGGACTTCTTCAACCTACTTCTGGAGAAAATAGTTCGAGCTGCAGAATTAAATAGAGAAGGTACCATCTTCTATAAGAGTGCACAGCTGTTAGCATATGCCGATGATATTGATATCATCGGCCTCAACACCCGCGCCGTTAGTTCTGCTTTCCAGACTGGACAAGGAAGCAAAACAAATGGGTCTGGCAGTGAACGAGGGCAAGACGAAATATCTCCCTGTCATCAAACAAACAGTCGTCGCACTTGCAACTTGGCTCTCACGTCACTGTTGACAGTAATAACTTTGAAGTCGTAGATAATTTCGTCTATCTTGGAACCAGCGTAAACACCACCAACAATGTCAGCCCTGGAAATCCAACGTAGGATAACTTTTGCCAACAGGTGCTACTTCGGACTGAGTAGGCAATTGAGAAGTAAAGTCCTCTCTCGACGAACAAAAACCAAACTCTATAAGGCACTCATAATTCCCGTCCTGCTATATGGTGCAGAGGCTTGAACGATGACAACAACTGATGAGTCGAAGTTGCGAGTTTTCGAGAGAAAAGTTCTGCGAAAGATTTATGGTCCTTTGCGCGTTGGCCACGGCGAATATCGCATTCGATGGAACGATGACCTGTACGAGATATACGACGACATTGACATAGTTCAGTGAATTAAAAGACAGCGGCTACGCTGGCTAGGTCATATTGTCCGGATGGATGAAAACACTCCAGCTTTGAAAGTATTCGACGCAGTACCCGCCGGGGGAAGCAGAGGAAGAGGAAGACCTCCACTCCGTTGGAAGGACCAAGTGGAGAAGGACCTGGCTTCGCTTGGAATAACCAATTGGCGCCACGTAGCGAAAAGAAGAAACGACTGGCGCGCTGTTGTTAACTCGCTATAATCGCGTAAGCGGTGTCTACGCCAATTAAGAATATAAATATATGGAAAGCATGATATGGAAAGCATGTACATATGTCTGTATTTTTGTGTTACTTTTTTATGCTATGACTTTAATTTTTGCCTTCGCGCAATCCTGCCTTATTACTTAATCAAGTATTAGGGGTATTGCTGGATACTGGTGCAAGTGAATATTTGAATTTTTATTTTGTTGGAGGGTTAATTGTGTTAGGAGCACACGAAGGTAAACCGGGTACTTACATATGTATATACAGTAGGCATTCAAATAATATTTATTAAATTATACATAAATGTATATATCTAATGCGTTAAGCGGTATTGCTTTTAAATTTTTTTCCTTTTTTATCAAGCTGTTGAGGGCGGCGTTTTAACAATACATATGTATTTGCATATAACAAATTAAAAAGAACTTAATACTCTCACTTTTACTCGTATGGTAAGCTTTGCAGGGTGTATGTATTTGCTTATGTTACTGCCTTCTTCTTTTTGTTCCTCTCTCTGTGTTTCAGTTGGCTACCTCCTTCTGCTGTTTTTTGTTCATTTGTTGTAATTATCGCGCCCGTCTTTTTATACTCTCGCAACAAAGTTGCTAAGGAGAGTATTATAGTTTTGTTCACATAACGGTTGTTTGTAAGTCCTAAAACTAAAAGAGTCAGATATAGGGTTATATATACCAAAGTGATCAGGGTGACGAGTAATCCGGATGTCTGTCTGTCCGTCCGTCCGTCCGTCCGTGCAAGCTGTAACTTGAGTAAAAATTGAGATATCATGATGAAACTTGGTACACGTATTTCTTGGCTCCATAAGAAGGTTAAGTTCGAATATGGGCAAAATCAGCCCACTGCCACGCCCACAAAATGGCGGAAACCGAAAACCTATAAAGTGTCATAACTAAGCCATAAATAAAGATATTAAAATGAAATTTGGCACAAAGGATCGCATTAGGGAGGGGCATATTTGGACGCAATTTTTTTGGAAAAGTGGGTATGGCCCCGCCCCCTACTAAGTTTTTTGTACATATCTCGGAAACTACTATAGCTATGTCAACCAAACTCTATAGAGTCGTTTCCTTCAGGCATTTCCATTGTAACGTGGCTTTTACCACCTTACAATAATTTACGTCAACTTCGCTCCACAGTACATCATGTACTCTCACCATACCACCATACGTACTAAACTTCACCGCATTGACTACGCACCCAACTCACCTCACTACGATGATGAAAGCTGCTAGAGCTTTCCACCATACGTACTAACGCACCATACGCATACAACTTACCTCGCTACGGTGACGAAAGCTGCGCTATGCTGCTATAAAAGCAAGCACTTTACACCAAATGCGATCATTTGCTCCAGCTCGCCGAACCGGACGGTCGCCCAGCATCGCGTAGGAAAGTAGCAGTAAGCAGGGGTAAGTGCAAGTAGAAGCAGATATTTCGCAGGCATTGCGCAGAAAAGGCATCACACTTCGGTGTGATGGTTTCGTGTAAAACACGCAACGACATCAACACGTGGGACGACTTTCGTTACGAGGCTGAACAGTTCTTTTTACCGAAACGGCACCTCGCACATCTGGAAGAAACCATCCATCAGCGCAAGCAATTTCCCAGAGAGAAGGCAAAGGGATTATGTGCTGGCTATCCAAACGCTTATTCGCCAACACCCGAAACTTCGCGATGAAGATCACACCGAGCGTATATACGACGGTCTAAGGGTGGAATATCGCTTATATGTCCGTCGGAGCGATTTCAACAGCGTAGACGAGCTACTCGAATTAACGGAAGAAGCGAGGAGGCCAGGCAAGCAAGAAACACCAATCACTGTTTGACGGCGGTAAGTACTAAGTATTGCTGCGAGAAAGTTTGTTGGCGATGTAAGCAGCCGGGACACCAAAGGCGCCAATGCCGCAACCAGCAGCGAATATTCTGCTCCCGCTGTGGACGCGACGGAATCATGTCGCGAGACTGCAATTGTCCCACACATGCGACAGTGCGAGCCACTCCGTCCAAACCCAGTATAACAGCACTCAAAGCAACGATTCCGTACCCAGCAGGGAAACAGGATGGCCGTTATTATCTGCCCATTACTGTCGCAGGCATGCAGATAGAAGCTCTGGTGGACACCGGAGCCACGCTCACGTACATCGGTAAAGAACTTCAACGCCACTTGGATAACCACAAAATCAAAGCCAGACGCCAGACCCGTCGCATCCAGCTAGCTAACCAGACGTATATACCTAGCACGAAAATGTATCCTGTTACTATAGAGCTGGGTAACAAGTCTACGCACCTACTTGTATCAGCTCTACCGACGCTTTCGGAACATGGCATCTTAGGCATGGATTTCCTGAGGAAGAGTGACCTGACTATCACCATCGATGGTCAACCCCTCACCGCTGCACGCCTAAGCACTCAGGCACCTATCGATCATCTTGCTATGCTAACCGAAAGGCAACATCTTACGGAAAAGGAGAATCATCGATTGAATACTCTCCTCACTGAAAACGCAACAATAGACGTTGCCAACACTAATCGAAGCGTTCGTTTGCTCATCTCTTTCCAGATGCCAAAATGAAACCGACAACCAGCAGAAGGCCGCATGCATCGAGCCGCCAACCACAGCCGACGGACGAGCCGCAAAGCCGCCACCTTTCCGGCCACCCCGGAAGCACGACCGCGGGTGCACCCGAATACAACCGCGTTACATGCGATAAGTACCGAAAACACGGGGTCAGCTGCCCACACTCGTCCTAGGGTACCCAGACAGCTTCTGGAGCGCAGCGTCATCAACGCCTCCTCCCGAAGTCGGCCGGCCACAGAACCAGCGGTATTAGAAGCATTGCCACGACAGACGCCGCCCAGCCCCAACGCCCGGAAGCTCCCGACCGCCAGGCGGGGCCCAACGCCACGGGAAGCAGACTGTGAAGCTGGTGCTGCGACAGAGCCGTGCGCCGCCCAAACCTCGATGCACCCAGCAGGCCAAGCGAAGGCCCAGGTAACGCTCTCCGCCAAACAAAGCGACCTGCCGACTGCAGCTTCGCTCCAACTCGGCCAGCGATACACGGCAAAGAGTACCGCGAGGAAGGAAGCCAGTACCGCGGAGCCACTCGCAGAGAAGGTGCAAGAGGCGCCCGCTACAACAACGCCGGCATGATCGAATGACGGCGTCTGCCCCAGCAATCGACAAGACCAACGTCGAGACGACGCCGCCTCACCCAAAAGCGACGCCAACCCCGACGACGACCCGGCCTCCAACTGCCGAGATCAGCGCACAACCGGCCGCGCCTGACACATCACCCACACAAGTGACACCGGTGGGCGAAATCAAGCTTTATCAAGCGCTCCAAGCGAACGCTGTTCTTCCGGGGCCGACGTCTAGCCCTCCAGAAGCTAGATGGCGACCGGGTTCTGGTGCGATACGGCGAGGACAGATGCGTCCTACATCTATACAACTGAACAGCGGAAGTTGAATTGTATTAGTTTAAGGAGCCATGTAAGAATTTGTACAATTAATCCAATAACTTTGAATTGTATTAGTTTAAGAACCAATGTAAGAATTTGTACGACTAGGCCAATGAATTTTAATTATATTAGTTTGAGTATCAGTTTATGAATAATATATAGAGGTCACTAGTTGTAAGTACGCATAATCGTAGGATAAGGCTCCTTGTAACATAAATTAAGAATTTTGCTATTAAATAAAGATTTCACACCCGCTCCCCGTTCACGGCACAGCCAGCCAGCCAGCCAGCCAGCCAGCCATCCTCCAGCCGAACCATCGTGGGAGATCGAAACCGCTCCTCCCACCGGCCGCCAGCGAAGTATCATTGTCCGAAGTGAGGGGGGGACTGTAACGTGGCTTTTACTACCTTACAATAATTTACGTCAACTTCGCTCTACAGTACATCATGTACCCTCACCATACGTACTAAACTTCACCGCATTGACTACGCACCCAACTCACCTCACTACGATGATGAAAGCTGCTAGAGCTTTCCACCATACGTACTAACGCTACGGTGACGAAAGCTGCGCTATGCTGCTATAAAAGCAAGCACTTTACACCAAATGCGATCATTTGCTCCAGCTCGCCGAACCGGACGGTCGCCCAGCATCGCGTAGGAAAGTAGCAATAAGCAGGGGTAAGTGCAAGTAGAAGTAGAAGTAGATATTTCGCAGGCATTGCGCAGAAAAGGCATCACGCTTTGGTGATGCCAGTGCTCGCAATGACTCTGCCGTAGAATGGGATACTTCGCAGGCATTGCGCAGAAAAGGCATCACGCTTCGGTGATGCCAGTGCTCGCAATGATTGCCGTATACCATAGAATGAGGCACTTCGCAGGCGTTGCGTAGAAAAGGCATCACGCTTTGGTGATGCCAGTGCTCGCAATGACTCCGACGTCTTGTTAGGCAGGTATCGGTACGCGCAAAGGCTCGACCGTTACTATGAGGGGCACAGCTGCGCTGCTTCGAGCAGCGTCAGTACCACTGCTTACGTACCGTAGGGCACCGTTATTAGAAACTAACGTGACTAACAGGCGACACGTAAGTGGAGTACAGTTTGAGTTGATAGCTGGAAGCCAACGAAGACGGTTGGCGACTAATAAAATATATCCTACACAGAGGAGCCCGTCGTATACATCACCGTGCCAGTCACAACAAGCGTCAATGCCTGGCTCATAAATTCCGTTCGCCTTCATCACCGTGCCAGCCACAACAAGCGTCAACGCCTGGCTCATAAATTCAGTACACTTTCATCACCACGTGCCAGCCTCAACAAGCGTCAACGCCTGGCTCATAAATTCCGTTTATTTCCATCATCGTGCGAGGTTCAACAAGCGTCACCGCCTGACTCATCAATCCCGTTCATTTTCATCACGCTGGTCTGGCTGTCCGCATAAGGAGTGGGGGTGTGGATATAACTTTACGAGGATAAAACTCGTCTCTTTTTTGCTAAGGGTTCGTGGGTCCCAAGGCTGACCCTGCAGCGGCTGAGCATACCTCAGCTATGGACGAAACCCCATTACACCATATACAGTTCAAAAATGGAAGAAATCGGATAATAACCACGCCCACCTCCCATACAAACGTCAGAAACACTAAATTTTACGGAAGAAATGGCAGAAGGAAGCTGCACCCAAGTTTTTTTAAATTGAAAATGGGCGTGGCGCCGCCCACTTATGGACCAAAAACCATATCTCAGGAACTACTCAACCGATTTCAAGGAAATTCGGTACATAATATTTTCTTAACACCCTGATGACATATACGAAATATGCGTGAAATCGGTTCGCAACCACGCCTTCTTCTAATATAACGCTATTTTGAATTCCATCTGATGCCTTCTCGGTATAATATATACATTAGGAAATGAAAATACAATTCAATACTCAAAGTACACAAATTGATCTAATCTAATTAATTTTACAGCAAAATAAAACAAGTAAGGAAGGGCTAAGTTCGGGTGTCACCGAACATTTTATACTCTCGCACGATAAAGTGATAATCGAGATTTCATTATCAGTCATTTACATAATTTTCGAATACCGTATTTGTGTAAAGTGGTGTGGTTGTGAACCGATTTCACCCATATTTCGTATATGTCATCAGGGTGTTAAGAAAATATTATATACCGAATTTCATTGAAATCGGTAGAGTAGTTCCCGAGATATGGTTTTTGGTCCATAAGTGGGCGACGCCTCGCCCATTTTCAATTTTTAAAAAAAACCTGGGTGCAGCTTTCTTCTGCAATTTCTTCCGTAAAATTTAGTGTTTCTGACGTTTTTTGTTAGTGGGTTAACGCACTTTTAGTGATTTTCAACATAACCTTTGTATGGGAGGTGGGCGAGGTTATTTTCCGATTTCTCCATTTTTGAACTGTATATGGAAATGCCTGAAGGAAACGACTCTATAGAAGTTGGTTGACATATCTATAGTAGTTTCCGAGATATGTACAAAAAAACTTAGTAGGGGGCGGGGCCACGCCCACTTTCCAAAAAAATTGTGTCCAAATATGCCACCACCACCAAGTTTCATTATGATATCTCAATTTTTACTCAAGTTACAGCTTGCACGGACGGACGGACGGACGGACAGACGGGCGGACGGACAGACAGACATCCGGATTTCAACTCGACTCGTCATCCTGATCACTTTGGTATATATAACCTTATATCTGACTCTTTTAGCTTTAGGACTTACAAACAACCGTTATGTGAACAAAACTATAATACTCTCCTTAGCAACTTTGTTGCGAGAGTATAAAAATATGTAAATTACTTTCACTTTATCATGCGAGTATAAAATGTTCGGTGACACCCGAACTTAGCCCTTCCTTACTTGTTTTTGGTATTTTAGTTTTCGCGCCTGATTTGTGTTTTAGCTCCCTATTTTATTTTCGCTTTCGTGTGGGGTTTTGTTTGTGCCTGCCGAAACTGTTTGATATATTTTGGTTCTGTAAGTTTATGTTTTATTACCGCAGTCTTTGTTGTTGCATATACTTGTATGCATATATTTTTACCAGTCACCACACTTGGTTTTTGTTTTGTGTTTTTCTGTTGTATATGTTACTTATGAATGTTTGAACATTTTTGTCACTTCACCATATTTTTGTTTTCTTAAACTGCTTGGTGGCTATATCTTTGAAATTCACTTCGCTTTTTGCTTCCTTAAGAATCAAGACTCAAGGCACACGCCCGCACGCTTTTCACAGCATCGTTTTTTCTTTTCTTTCCACGTCCATCATTTTTCGTTGATTCCGCCGCTGATTGGGGTATACGATCTGTTTATAACGTTTGAGAGTATTAAGAAATAAAATAGAATTACGAAATTTGTACCATTTGTAATACCATCCCAACTGGCAGCCATCGTGTGCACATATAATAACCTCCGCAGAATAACCACCACAAAAAAAACGATTTTTTTCCATGTAATTTATATGGAAAACAGAAAATTTGAAAGAGGCACCTCTTAATATTAATATTAAGAGCTCATCTTTTGAGTGACTTTTTTTACACATTTCAGAAAGTTTTGAGCCTGTTTCACAGTTGAAAAAAAAAGGTTGCCTCAAAATGGCACACCTAGTAAACATACATATTATCAACATATGTACTCGTACATAGTAATATACATACGTACATATATATACAAATTTACTTCAAAAAGTCTGTAATTTTACCTTGTTTTTCTTGTTATGGTGAAAATAAGAATCGCGTACAGCATTATGAAGAATAGACATCATATTTTTGCAGATTCATCAACAGAAATTAGCATGTACAAATTGATTTAAAATTAATGCAGATTTTAGAGCTTCAGATACGCTTGGAGATGAAGAAATCTGGTCATTTTCATCAGCGCTGTCATCACTATCACTCTTGTCGACAATTACATTTTGCACAATTGCTTCATCGGTTAGTTCTCCACATATTGCAAGATTATTGTCAATACTAGAAAGTTCCACGATTTATTCTGTTGATATGGGTAGGCTGCTTTAAAAGCACTTTGCCCAAACTGAGAGCGGAACATCATCTTTATCATCAAAATCAGATGATATTGAGGTGCTGGTAACGCCTATATTCGCGATAGAAAATCCAGCATGCTTGAAACAGTTGGAAATCGTTATTTCAGAAACCTTGTTCCAAGCATCATACATCATAAGAATGACATCAAGTATTGTAATCTTCACTTGCCCAACTTTTTTATTTTTATTGCTATCGTGGTCGTTGATTAGTTTTAGAACAAGGAATTTTCGAAAATATGATTTAAACGCACGAGTTACTCCTTGATCCATAGGTTGCAATATGGATGTAGTATTCAGTGGTAGAAAAACTAGAATGTAATGCTTCTCAAGTCATCGATTTTAGGGCGTGCTGGACAATTATCAACCAAAAGTAGGATTTTTTTTCGTTTTCTTGAGTTCACGATCTCAATCACGCACCCATTTCGTAAAAATATCAGATGTCATCCAGGCTCTGCTATTACTAACATAATCGACAGGTAACGACCGTACGTTTTGAAACATCTTGGACGCTTTGACTTTCCAATTACAAGCAATTTTCTTTTTATTGTACCACTCATGTTTGCTGCAATTAGCACATTTAGTCTTTCTTTCGACAGCTTTCCGCCTAAACATTTTTGTCCTCTAAATTTTAAAGTTTGATTTGGTGTTAACTTATAAAATATTCTCGATTCATCAGCGTTAAAAATCTCATCATAACTAAATTGGGCTTTCAAATTTGGCCAAACTTTTGCTAACCAGTCGCTCACATTACTCTTTTGGACTGACAGAGATTCACCAGCAACTTTGCCTGCAACAATATTGTGTCTTACTTTGAATCGGCTGATCCAACTTGTTGAGCATTCGAATCCAGAAATGTTAAACTTCTTAGCAAAATCATTTACTTTTTCTTGTAGTATAGGCCCATTTATAGGTATACCCTTATTACGCTGCACTTTAACGCTTTATCTACATCATCTTGACTCGAAACTCTCACACGTTTCATTTTAAGAACAATTTCATTGAATAGAGGTTCAATTTTGCTTTTATTTTTCTTGATTGTAGATATTGTGGAATGACTAACACCGAACTCTTTTGCAAGAAGTGCATTTGATCCGCCAGCTTCTAAGCGATGTATAATTGCAGTTTTTCTTCAATAAAAAACATTTTCTCTTCCAGAGCACTCATTGCGGCGCATCTTCTTATTGTCTGACCGCGAAAAAATAACTAACTAACTGACATTTATACATTGAAGACGAGACTGATCTACAAAAATTTACGAAATACACACATAAGTAAATAGCTATGTTCTAGCAGAAAGACATAAAAACATTGTACCGTACTTTACCGTTATTGATTCCGCAACTGATCGGCGGCATTCATTCTTAATAAAACATGCGTCGTCGTTATAACCAGTAAACTTATCTTAAAATTTCGTGAAATTACGTCGCTAAAGCCGGTATGTCGCTAAAAACGGTGACGCTTTAAGCAATGTTTTTCAAAAATTTGTACTAAAACCAAACTTTAAGTTGCGTTTACGTCGCTAAAAACGGTCGGACGATGTAAGCGAGGTCGTTATATTCGGATTATACTGTAATTAAATTTAATTTATAATGGTAACTTTGATATTTTACATTTCACCGCAAAATATGTAAGCAAACGGAAAGTGTACTCGCTATGTCCGTATGTGTTATTGAAATCCACGGCGAGCAGACGAGGGTAAAAAAAGACGTACAGGAACTCGGTCGAATAAAATGCTGAACTCAGCGCGCAGGATCCATCCGATCGAAGTTAAGCGAAAAATATTGCAGCGCGATTGGGTGTCGAAGAGGCAAAATATACGTTCCTGTTGTCCATCCTGTTTGTTTAGTAGGAAGGGGTACAGGTGTGGTGAGTTGTGTTTTAGTGTCATCAGCTGTGGTGAATTGCGCCGTTGTATTAGGATGCGTCAGTTTTACCGGGTAGAGGGGTGGATACTTAACTCATTTAAACACACATGATGTGGAACGTAAAAGATAAATATCTACCTTTGGATATTTTTTTATATGGTACAGTTTCTTCCATATGACTGAGGTCAAGATATTCGTCCATCATGTTATCATATGCTGATTTTAGCTCGTTTTCTTTATCAGACTTTTTTCCATGCTTATAAATTGCTGGACTGCTGAGATTCTAGTGTGACCTAGAGCTATGGTTTCAGGAAAAGTTGGTTTGATTGGCAGTCGCACAACATAACGACCATGTTCGTTTCTTGTTTTTAGACTTGTAATAAGATTCGCATGCCTGGTCTTCTTCCGAATGTTGGGTAATCTGGGGTACTTTTTCTACTTCTCAGAATTTTTAAGTTCAGTATTTAAATATTCGTTTGTCTTATATTCCACCTGTGTTGGAATAGAATTTATTTTTTCAGTGACTTGGCCACTATAAATCCACCCAAGAATTGTATTTTGGGCTATTTGCGATTTTCTCTACACCTTTAAGAATTATTTGAGGTATTAAGTCACTGCCTAATAATATGTCGATTTGAGATGGAGTATGACAGTTGGGAACTGAGAATTTGAGATATGAGCATTTTTTCGCAGTGTATTTTATTTTACTTCATAGCTTGGAAGCAAATTTACTAAGTTGCGGTAGTACGATGGCTTGTGCATCTATTCCTATATCGAATTTGAAACTATGGCGATTGGACATATTTTGTTTGAAGATTTTGAATAATTCTTCCGCCCATTCCCGAAATTTGAAAATTTAAAGGTTTTATTGGCAATTTTAGCTTATTTTGAACCTCTTTGATATAAGGGATCTTTGAGAGCCTTGATCTATTAACGCTCTTAGTTTGAATAAATCACCTTTATGTTCAATGGTGACGACCGCAGTGGGTAAAAGAATTTTGCTTTAATTTTCTGAATGACGCCCTAAATTTTTGTTGCTTTAGAGCAGCATGGTTGTGGACAATATTTTTCTTTCCACTAGTGGTTGTTCCCATCGTAGTAACCAGGGGCGAACGCAGGGGGGAGGGGATTTGGGGTGTTCAAACCACCGCCAAAAGTAATGAATGAGAATAGAACAAATGAATTATGTGCGTTACGTGCGTACTAAAGCCAATTTTTGCATTATCAAAACATAGAAGCCTATGTTTGCAGCAAATAGACTGTGATTTGAGCAGCTACGTTGCTTAGGCAAATAATTTGTATGTTGAAATTAGTGAAATGCGTAAGGATTCTGAACAATCGTTTAAACTAATTTTTGAATCAGTTAAAACAATAGCCGCAGAATTAGATTTAGAAATCAAAATTCCGCGTTTGGCAGAAACGGCAAACTAATCGCGACAATTATGAAGGAGAACCGGAAGAATATTACCGCAGATCAATTTATATACCGTTTTTAGATAATTTTTGGACCAAATCAATGAACGATTTTTAAAACATCGAGAGCTGCTTTCCAAAATTGAAAACATTTTGCCAAATAAATGCATAAATCTTGACGTTATTGAGAAGCAGGAGACTGTTCGTGTTTAGAAAAGTAATGGTCCGCTGAAGTAGAAGATCGCGCTGAATTTAGAATGTGGAAAAGGTTAAAAATCTTTTCTTCAGATTATATTTTCTAACTAAAATTTTAAATATATTTTCAGGAACTGGGTAAATCAAACAAAGAGATCCAAAACTTTTGTAGACGCGTTGAATTGTTGCGATGCAAAAATTTTCAAAACAGTGCATCGTTTTTAAAGATTGGAGCAACAATCCCTATATCTGTCGCTTCAAGTGAACGCTGAAAATAAAAGAAGATTAGACTTCAATTTGTGAATAAAATAATGAAACCTTGTCTTTTTACCTAAAACCCCCCCCAAATTTTTTTCCTGCGTTTGCCACTGGTAGTAACGCAGCATCAGGGAGTGTTTCTGCACAAATGGTTATTGTCATAGGGTCCCACGATTCTGTGAAGAAATTTTGTGTTTTAACACTGATAAACAGTTGGTCACTGTCGGGTATAAATTTTGAAATTACTGGCTAGTTTGTTTTTGAATTTTTGGCGAATGCAATAAAGTTTTTATTAGGTTTTCCAGCATAACCCTTTCATTTTCGTACCTTTCGATCAGGGCTTCCCCAGCCAATTTAAAATTTTCGTCATTTAAAGCGAATTGCTTGACGATACTGCCTGCTTCCCCTTTTGTTTTATATCTGAGTACCATCTCTGTGCTTGTAAAAGTTTATGATGGTTTATATAAATGGCAGTGAACATGTCCCGGAAGGGCGGTCATTGGTCATAACACCCATTAAAAACTTCAGTATTACAAGCTGGTACTTTTAGATATATGCCTTTATCTAGGTCTGCTTTTAGTATTGTAACTACTCTGGGAGGTGGAGTAATGGCTCTACTTGGTCTTACTAAACTTATTTGTTCAGTTATCAGTCCCTTTGTTAACTCGTTCTGATCGCGGCAGTTATCACACTTGACTGTCGCCGAAGCTTTTGTGTTATCTGGAAGTTCTCCGTCGTCAGTATCTAGTACTGTATCGTACGCTGCCAGAGGCGTGCCCATAGACTGTTAACACTTTCTGGCTTTATACTCAAAACTGATTCCGTTATGTCTGTGAAAGGAAAGCTTGAAACCTATGTGCAATATCTTATAAAACTATAATTTTCAGTGATAAATCTTGATATTGTAAGATCTTTTGATCTCTTTTGCTTTGTACCGTGCTTTGAGCGTGTAGCTTCTGAAGGTGTGCTTTGATTATCCTCATCAGCCATTTTTGGAATTGTGATAAATTGGCCTGATTTAGATTCTTTTGAACCTATGCTCCTTTAGAATAAAAATTTGATGAGATATATCTGATAAATGCCGAAAACCGTAACTCTTTTAAGTAAATATGTTTTGATATTTATTTTATCGTTTTTGTTAACCGCACTATTGTATTTAGTTGCGATTTTATATTTATTTTTATATATTTTCTATTACGGATTTATCCGTATGTCTTTGTGTATAAGCACTCATAGGAAGTCAATAACCTTGTGAACGCTATGTGCGTGTTTATGTGCATTTGATATGCTAAATTGGTTGGTATGCAATCCTGCTTGTTTTTGTAACACAAAGAACAAGGAGGTATTGTTGAATAATATTTGCCTATACGGGCTTAGAGTATGTATATAAGTATGTACTAATATATTGATCGTTAATAAAATTTTATTATTTATTTATTTTTTTTTTAATAATTTAAGATTTATTTTTAATTTTTGTTTTTTCCATATACCCCCTACATCTGGGTATGTACATATGTATTATGATTAGGTTTGTATTACCTCGTAGGCAAAACGAATACCATATATACATATTTATATTTGCGCGATCAGAAGAGAGCGAGAAAAGAAAATTAACAATGTGCAGGTCATTACCCTCTGCACTTGCGGATTAGCAAGTATACGCTTCAATACCCTTCCAACCACGGCTCGCTTGTGACAAATATTCCAATACAACTACACATTTTTTTTTCTATACACTAACACCAACGCACATTTTCGGGTTATTTTTCGTTTACCTAAATCCGATGAAAAAAAGTTTGTTTCATTTCTTGATTTTTTTGAATAAGTGTGAAAGAGAAAACATAATTGTCAATAGTGACAATAGAAAATCCCAAAAAGGGTAATAAAAAAATTTAAAGAAGCATTTCGTTCGTGATCGTACCATCGTAAAGGAGGCTCGTACAACAAGAAGGTAAGTAAATGAATTTTATGTGATTTTTTAACAATATTTTGAAAATAATTACTTCATTTATTTTTATAGCATTGGAAATCAGAACTGAATTCGAAGTAGCAGCAGCAGCTATATCATCAGAAGCGGCAATTATCAATTGTTAAGTAAGTATGTGAAACAAGTAAGGAAGGGCTAAGTTCGGGTGTCACCGAACATTTTATACTCTCGCATGATAAAGTGATAATCGAGATTTCATTATACGTCATTTACATATTTTTCAAATAGCGTATTTTTGTAAAGTTTTATTCCGCTATCATCATTGGTTCCTAATGTACCATATATTATACAGAGAAGGCATCAGATGGAATTCAAAATAGCGTTATATTGGAAGAAGGCGTGGTTGGGAACCGATTTCACCCATATTTCGTACATGTCATCAGGGTGTTAAGAAAATATAATATACCGAATTTCATTGAAATCGGTAGAGTAGTTCCTGAGATATGATTTTGGTCCATAAGTTGGCGAGGCCATGCCCATGTTCAATTTTTAAAAAGCCTGGGTGCAGCTTCCTTCTGCCATTTCTTCCGTAAAATTTAGTGTTTCTGACGTTTTTTGTTAGTCGGTTAACGCACTTTTAGTGATTTTCAACATAACCTTTGTATGGGAGGTGGGCGGTTTATTATCCGATTTCTTCTATTTTGAACTGTATATCGAAATGCCTGAAGAAAACGACTCCTGTAGAGTTTGGTTGACATAGCTATAGTAGTTTCCGAGATATGTACAAAAAACTTAGAAGGGGGCGGGACCACGCCCACTTTTCCAAATAAATTACGTCCAAATATGCCCCTCTCTAAGGCGATCCTTTGTGCGAAATTTCACTTTAATATCTTTATTTATGGCTTAGTTATGACACTTTATAGGTTTTCGGTTTCCGCCATTTTGTGGGCGTGGCAGTGGGCCGATTTTGCCCATCTTCGAACTTAACCTTCTTATGGAACCAACGAATACGTGTACCAAGTTTCATCATGATATTTCAATTTTTACTCAAGTTACAGCTTGCACGGACGGACGGACGGACGGACAGACGGACGGACGGACAGACAGACATCCAGATTTCGACTCTACTCGTCACCCTGATCACTTTGGTATATATAACCCTATATCTGACTCTTTTAGTTTTAGGACTTACAAACAACCGTTATGTGAACAAAACTATAATACTCTCCTTAGCAACATTGTTGCGAGAGTATAAAAAGTGTGTGTACTTTGAAATTGGACTGCGCAGTCCAATATAATACGCAAAATAAATACATACATATGTACATATGTATTTTATGCGTTTAAGGCGGTCTGCACAATCCAATATAATACGAGTATGTGAAAACAAATGTTTGTTTTATATTTTAAATGATCAAATAATATTTATCTTTTCTTTCAGATGTTATTATTATTTTTATTTAATTATTCTTACTTTTCAGATTTTATCACTATTTTTATTTAATTAATCTTTGCTTTCAGAAGAAATTCTATTTGTATTTAATATATTTTGTTCTTTCAGATAATACATATTAATCTTTTTTTTCAGATATTAATTATTTTTTAAATTAAATATATTTTTATTTATATATAAATTATAATAAATTTTATGTAAAAATGTAAAAATAAATTAATAATTTTAAAAATTAAAAAGTTTTGTTTGAAATTTTAAGAAATTTTTAAAGTAGGAATCAAAAAATGCAACCCTGCATCAGCTGTTTAAAATGCAGCCCTGCATCAGCCGTCGATTGGGGATATTAGAGCAGGACAGATATACTTTTTTATATGGTACTGCTGAATAAGCGCAAGAAAGATGTATGATTACATGTATGTATACGAACGTGTGGGGGTAGAATATTCGCTCGGCCTATGGCAAACTACACATGATTACCCACAGACTTACACACTGATTATCTGGTTCTTTACCCGCTCATGGTTGGCAGGGTATATTAATATTTATTTGAGTGTTTGTTTGTATATGTTAGTAAGTACTAAGTTATGTGCATATGTAAATATGTATATTTGTATTTATTCTTGTACAATGGATTTTTTTTGTGCCTTTTGCTTACTTATTTTATGCAATCCTGCTTACTGTTTGAAGAAGCAGAAGGGGTATTGCTGGAAAGATTTGCAAGTAAATGCATGAATATGATGTGTTGGTTTTCGTTTATAATGGGTGTGTTTGTATACACATTGGTAAGCTTATAAAGCAGTAAATGATTTCCTTATGTGTTTATAAAAGTATATGGATGATATATTTTATGAAACTGTTATTTGTTCCCGCTTTGAAATCGATGAAACGGATTATATAGGTTTTATATTTGATAAAACCGTTTGATATCATACATATTTACATAGTATGTTAATAAAAAATAGAAACGAAATTCTGTGGATATTATCCTCTGCTTTTGTTTCAGTTTCCTCCTGTGTTTAATGTTTCTTTCCTAATTTCCTCCTTTGTTTAGTGTCCTCTTGGTCCCGTTTCCTCATTTGTAAAGTTGTATGTATGTATGTAGGTATGCCTTGTTATGTTTTTCTAATTATATCGCGCCCGATTTATGTTCTACACTTTATTTAATACTTATATTTATTATTATTATAATAGATATGGACAAATCTTAGTAAATTTTTAATAATTTTTGTAAAATTTTGTTTCTTTATTTTATTTATTTATTTTTCCACCGAACTTAGTAATAATGTATTTTTATACTCTCGCAACAAAGTTGCTATGGAGAGTGTTATAGTTTTGTTCACATAACGGTTGTTTGTAAGTCCTAAAACTAAAAGAGTCAGATATAGGGTTAATATATACCAAAGTAATCAGGGTGACGAGTAGAGTTGAAATCGGGATGTCTGTCTGTCCGTCCGTCCATCTGTCCGACCGTCTGTCCGTCCGTGCAAGCTGTAACTTGAGTAAAAATTGAAATATCATGATGAAACTTGGTACACGTATTTCTTGGCTCCAAAAGAAGGTTAAGTTCGAAGATGGGCAAAATCGGCCCACTGCCACGCCCACAAAATGGCGGAAACCGAAAACCTATAAAGTGTAATAACTAAGCCATAAATAAATATATTAAAGTGAAATTTGGCACGAAGAATCGCATTAGGGAGTGGCATATTTGAACGTAATTTTTTTGGAAAAGTGGGCATGGCCCCGCCCCCTACTAAGTTTTTTGTACATATCCCGGAAACTACTATAGATAAGTCAACCAACCTCTACAGAGTCGTTTTCTTCAGGCATTTCCATATACAGTTCAAAAATGGAAGAAATCGGATAATAACCACGCCCACCTCCCATACAAAGGTTATGTTGAAAATCACTAAATGTGCGTTAACCGACTAACAAAAAACGTCAGAAACACTAAATTTTACGGAAGAAATGGCAGAAGGAAGCTGCACCTAGGCTTTTTTAAAAATTGAAAATGGGCGTGGCCTCGCCCACTTATGGACCAAAAGCCATAACTCAGGAACTACTAGACCGATTTCAATGAAATTCGGTATATAATATTTTCTTAACATCCTGATGACATGTACGAAATATGGGTGAAATCGGTTCACAACCACGCCTTCTTCCAATATAACGCTCTTTTGAATTCCATCTGATGCCTTTTCTGTATAATACGAGTATATACATTAGGAACCAATGATGATAGCGGAATAAAACTTTACAAAAATACGGTATTTGAAAAATATGTTAATGACGTATAATGACATCTCGTGATAATCGAGAGTATAAAATGTTCGGTGACACCCGAACATAGCCTTTCCTTACTTGTTTTAAATTGAAAATGGGCGTGGCGTCGCCCACTTATGGACCAAAAACCATATCTCAGGAACTACTGCACCGATTTTACCGAAATTCGGTATATAATATATTCTTAACACCCTGATGACATGTACGAAATATGGGTGAAATCGGTTCACAACCACGCCTTCTTCCAATATAACGCTATTTTGAATTCCATCTGATGCTGTTGGAAGGTCGTACCTTGTGGAATATTCCCGGTTCCAATAAAACGGTTCTATAATATTGCTTTT